>NC_048288.1:31491530-31536530 GCF_009762535.1 Notolabrus celidotus
ATGATCCGTCACAGCAGCAGATCTGATAGGTTTCTATTCTAGTCAATGTGTTAACTTCCTCTGGATCCACTCCACCGGTTCCGGCTGCGTCTCTGATCCTGCAGGTTGGAGCTCTCCAGATCAGATACACAAGACTTCTATTTGTGCCGGATGCCGGAGCACGACGCATCAATCTCAACAGAGCAGATGGAGCGGGACAGGAAGTCAGGTTTCACCAAAACCAAATGAAAACATCCGGTTAATTTTCAGAATAAAACACTCTGTGTTATCACCAGATCGTATTTCACTTAACTACAACAACAAACCAAAGTCATGATGAGCGGAGCCAGGCCTGGAGTCAACAGGTCAGAGGTTTTCAGAGGACCAGAAAGACAACATGGATGAGGAGAGGAGGAGGAGGAGGAGAATCCCTGATTCAGGGATTACCACGGGGAAACCTCGGTCACATGACTCCAGCTGTCCGGAGGTCCTGCTTCGTGCTACGTTCTGAAAACGCAACCAAGACGAGAGAGCATGGAGCCGGACCGGACATGGATCTGGTGGAAGTCTGATGTTAGTTGGTATAATCTATGTAGCAAAAACTATGCATTCAATAAGTGCCAATCTCTTCCAGCCAAGACTTCCTTTTCCGTGTTTACAGTTGGAGTCACGACTTGAGAAGCGAGACTGGAGTATGAGTGGAGAGGCGACATCTCAGATTGGATTCTTTGCTTAACTTATAAGCAGAAAGTGTTCACAGTGTTTGATAAAGAGTAAAGAGTTTTAGAGCAGCACGACGTGAGGAAATCACTCTCTGAAAACAACAACGCAGAAAACAGATTGCCTCCCTAAATCAAAACCAGGGGCTGTTTTTTAATGTTTTTTTCGTACGGTAGATTCTGAATTGCTTAAAATTTGGAAATATGCTCTTTAATTATTCGCCAAAAGTTGCATGAGAGGATGTATGTGTGATGTATGTTTCATGTAGTAAAGCCAGCAGATGGTTAGTTTATCTGAGTCTGGGACCACGGGGAGACAGCTCCCCTGATTCAGTCAGAAGTTTCAGGAAATCACCTGCTAGCTACTTTCAAGCTCTCTAACAAGCAGTGTTTTTGTTCCATCTGAAGACGATCAACAAGTAAGAAAGTTAAGGTTTTACTTTGAGGAGGAATTGTAGCTTTATTGCAAACAACTGCACTGACATCCTGCAGTACATTTCAGAAACTCTCCTGAACTGGAAAAAGTTTAAACTAAACTGATTTAGTTTGGTTGTCATTTTTGTCTCCGCCTCCAAACAGCTGATCAGTTCAGGCAGAGGAACGCACATGGGCCGCATCCATGAAGTGCATGAATAAACAAGGGCGAAGTAAATATCTGAGAGGTGTCTCAACAGAGTGTGCACTTCCACCGACATCAGTGTTTGGAGATTCTTAAACCGAGCTAAATAAAGTGGTGAAGTTGACCCTGTCTGCAGCGGGTGATAGCCTAGCTTCATGTCAGACCTTGCCTGGTTCTTAACTAGGGGGGGGATTGATAAGATTTTATCAATGTCAATGCCATTGTGGATTCTGCTTATCAATCCAGTTCCTTATCAGTTCTCCTAACGTTTCCTGAGTATTTTTTTGAGGGGTAAAAAAGTAGTTCTTCACAGTCTTCAGCACCAAAAGGAACCATTTAATTTTTTCAAAATGATGTCTGCACAAGACTGAACATGAACATATTCAACTTTAACATACTGAACAATAGGTTGACCTCATTCTCGGCCGCGTGAGTCTGGACGTGGACCCTCGAGCCTGGAGGAAAAGACTTTAAAGGTGACATATCACGCTTTTTTCATCAACATATCTTGGTCTAAGAGGTCCCCAAAACATTTTTTTAAAGTTTATGCTCAAAAAAAACACTTTGAGATCAGATTCTGGTCTGCCTGTAAACCCCTCTTCTTCAGTCCTCCTCAGAACAGTCTGTTTTCTCTCTGACCACGCCCCCTCAGGAAGTGGGTGTGGCCTCGGCTGTCCAGCACGTTGATCTAATGTTTACATGTTGGCTGAATATACACGGCTGCTCAGAGATCACGTTACTTCAACCCTCTGAATCTGATCCAGAATCTGATCCTGACGGAGAGGCGCCTGCAGCAGGACCTTTCTGAACCATTGGTCACAGATTTAGTGTTTCTTGTTGTTTTATTTGTCAGCATGTCGACGTGTGTCTTGGTACACAGCTACCAACATGTAGCTATGTGGCTATGCTAACTAGAGCTAGCACTTTTCCATGAAAACTAAAAATCCTCCACTAGATCTTCAAATCTGCAGACGTGGGGAGTCAAAGCGACCTTTGTGTTTATTAAGACAGCCTACAACTAGCATGCCTCCCTCCTAAGCTCCTTGTTAGCACACGTGTGTGCAGGGAATGAAAAACGGAGGAGGGGTTGAGTTGTATTTTATACAGTCTATGGGCTGAACAAGCTCCGAGCTCTGACTTCCTGTTACAGACCGGATGGCGTTGTGACGTATGAAAAACACTGAAAACTGAAACGGCTGGTTTCAGCACACATTTACAGAAAGGTGGAGAAATCAGAACAGGGGCAGAATGGATCCTTTTCATTCTCGGGGGGTTTGTAGACAGGGACACAGATTTCAGGTAGAGAACCATTAAAAAGTCCATTTTGCATGATATGTCACCTTAAATTTGGAGAGGAAGAATGCCTTTCCTCCGGGGGTCATGGCGGAGGTATTTTCAAATGGAGCCACGCTTTAGACCGCTTCTTCCTCTCCATGTTTCCTCGTTGTTGAAGGAGCTCTGTGTCGCAGAGTGTGTGACGTGACGCAACGTCACGTGACGTCGTGCTGGGAGATGAATCGTTAAGAAGAATCGATAACATTAGAGGTGTACAGTTCCAATGGAATTGATCAACTGAAACCGGTTCTAAGTCGGATCCGGTTTTAGATTCCCACCCCTATTCTCAGCCGACAAGGATCCCCTGTGGATCGTACAAGAACTACAGACAAGAACCTCACACAGCCACCCTTAACAGAAAAACAGCAGACTATCCCTTTAAATGATCACGAGGCTTTCACAGTGGCTCTGAGACAGCGTGGCGCTCTGTGTACCCCCACAGAGCAGGAACACAAAGGGCAACTTTTACCGTCACTGTAAACACTTCAGTCCGACCTTTGACCTTGGGTGTTGACCGTGCCCACCTCCAGCAGCCGATTCAGGCTTTATGAGACAGTAAGACCAGGTTCAGTTATTTATGATGCCATTAAAGCGCAGGTCAGCTATTTAATCATTACATAACCAAACACGGGGTCTATTAAAACAGAGTGCTGCAGCAGCTTAACAGCTTCTATTTACAGTGAGATGTTTGTGTACAGCAAATAAATTACACACAGCAGACCTGGAGGAGAGGAGAGATGGGGCGAGAGATACTGAGAGGAGGGCGAGAGGGAGAGGGAGATAGCATGGTGAAAAAAAGAAGAATTACAACCGGGAGGGAGGAAGAGATAACAAGACAGAGGATAGATGAATGTGCATTGCGTCGCATTGAGGAGTATTGTTAGCATTATTTTTTAACTTAGTTGCTATCTGCTGAAATAAGACGTAACATCTTCTGCATCTCTTCTTCATCCTAAGCCCGATTAAACACGAGGCATGAAATAAAAGAGGAGGAACCTGAAACTTCTCTGGAATAGAAAAGTCATCTCCTGAATCCATGAAGAGGGAAACCTAGTGGACAATGTTTTTAATTTTCTCCACTAAAAGGTTGGACCAGAGAGAGTTTAACAACATTCTTACACTCTGGATTATTCTTCATTAAGCTTTCTCCATTTTAGAGCATCTAATCTAGTTCCCTCAATTTTAAGATCATTCTAGTGTTCACTTTTTACAACTTTGTTTTCTCCCGGGTAGATTGTGTAAATCAGGCCAGTGACGTATGGAGGGAAAAAAAAAGTAAATGCACTACACCACCAGACCAGTAGAGGGCAGTAACACAAAGAGGAATGCCATTCATCACAGATGACACCATAGAAGCAGACGGACAGGCAGGTGTCATTATGAGCAACACAACAGTTAGCCTGTTAGCATGAAGAGACTCAGCTGGTCTGTTTTAGATGGTGCTATATTTCATCACAGATGGATTCACTGAATCAACACGTGAGAGGAGATAAGCGCGAGTAACAAAGACGTTTCAACACGGCTTTAAAATCCTTTTGAACTCAAAAAGCAGAGATCGGTTGGTGTTTTGGTTTAAACAGCGACCCTGTTAACTGGAGACTCTCAGCCATCATTAAATATCTGATGAGGATATTTTGAAATCTTAATAAAAACTAAACTAGTTTGCATTCCCAGGAACTCCCTCTGTGTTTCAACAGCTGTGTAAACTCCACAAACACTGACACGTTCAGCTGAAGGTCTCCAGTTTACAGGGTCACTTTTAAAACCGGAACACCGGGAGGAGAGACGCATTCACGGTGGGCTGAGAGAAGACTACTGTTACAAGCTGCTAAATCAAGAGAATCACAGCTTCTTCTTTTGAAAAGTACACACACATACAAACAAGATAGAACAAATAATCGCCTTTAAGCAACTTTATTTTGTTTTCTCCACTGAAAGGACAACCTTGAAAGAACCCCTGAGGTTTTCTTGACTATGAGCTTTGTAAAGTTTCTCAAATCGACTGGATACCTCTGAGGTCACTTTAAAAAGTCTTCTCCACTGAAAGTTATCCTCAAAAGAACCTTTGGGGTTTTCTTAATATAAAGTTTCTTAAAGGCTACACTCACAAAGTTTTCTCCATTTGATTGGCTATCCTTGAAGTCACTTGCTTTTGTTTTCTCTGTGAAGGGAACCCGCACAGCAACTTAATCATGTTTTCTCCAGTCTAGGGGAATCCTGAAGGGCATCCTGTGTCATTTTCTCCACTAAAACAGCACTCAATGTCACTCTATGAAATTTTCTCCACTGAAGGGACATCCTTGAAAGAACCCCTGAGGTTTTCTTAACTATGAGCTTTGTAAAGTTTTCTCCAATTGACTGGATACCCCTTTCACAAAGCTTTCTCCATTTAAAAGAACATCCACAAGAGAGCCCTTGTGGTTTCTGTAATTGTGAGTGTCACCTTTAATCAACTTTCCTTTGTTATCTCCATTTGATTGGCTATCCTTAAAGTCACTTTCTTTCATTTTCTCCACTGAAAGGGTATCCCTCTTTTTCTCCATCAACAATAGAACTGATCAGGGAAACTTAACCAAGTTTTCTCCACTTGTCTTGACCGGATGTGTCTATCCGGTTTTCTCCAAAAAGAAGGTTCTATAGAAGACACAATACCATGTTTTGTTTTCTCCACTGGCAGGGAAACCTTAAATTCTGCAGCATGTGATTGCATGATTCCATCATCCTCGTTATAAACATGAACCAACACCTCTCCAGAATCTCTGGTTTGTCAGTTTTCTCTGATAAAATCTCCGCCCAGCAATCTGAATTTGAGAATCCTGGTCTGAGTGATCCCCCAGGAGAGACGGCCACTTACAGAGAAGAGAGAAGGGTATAAATATCCATCAGCTCAGTGTTAACTTGTGGGTAAGATGAAGGTTTAGTCCTGCTCAGAAAACAAACAAACAGATATCCCTGACCTGCAACCGGAGAAGTTTCTGGCACGCTGTTACCTCACTCTACCACCGTCTCTCTCTCTGTGTATTATTCCGACTGTCTCTTTGGACTTACTTTAACTTCTGTTATAATTTGATGACTCTGTTTAGTGTGTTGTGCCCCTGTTGGGATCATCAACTTAGAATAACTTGGTCTTAAAACACGAGTCCTTGTAGTCTGAGTGTTTTAACAGAAAGTGTTAAAAGAGCCTCGTTTGCATGAAAAGTTGAGTTGAAATCCAACTCCACTTTGGCCACAGTCCTCAGGCAGATCTGTGAGGATTATCCATGATGATGCTGTAGCTGAGTAACGCCAGACCTTGACCAGGGAGGTCAAGTGAGTGGTACTGGTCTGGGCGTGACTCCACAGCGGTCAGGGTGAGTGAAAGAGGGGGAGGGCCGGTCAAAGAGGGGTCCTTCACAGTACAGTAGAGATGCTAAAATAAGGTTGAAAGTTTTCCCTTCCTTCATGGAGGCTGGAAAAGGTTACAGCACAGATCATTTAACTACCTGATATGAATGCAAAATAAATGTAATGAACTACCAGCAAGCCGGGGTCTGACTCAATAAAGTTCTGAAGCACACGGGTCCTTTCTAAGCACTAAAAGTCACGCTGAAGTCCTATCTGAGTCACTGTGATCATGTAAGAGTCCTAAAGGTTAGGACCAAGTCATCAGAGGTCCAAGTCATGCAAACAGGATCTAAATGAAGCTGCAGACTCAGCTCGACCTCTAATAGACTACAGAAATAGAGACAGAGAGGGAGAACGAGCTGTACTCCAGCCAACATGCTGAATCAGACCTCAGAGACGTTTCTGAATGTGACTGCTCAAAGGAACTGCTTCTTATAGACTTTATTATAAAGCATATCTTTATAAGTGATAAAAACTGCAGTACCCAGAGTGTCCACTGGAAGCTGCCTCCTCAAGCCAACCACAAGGCCACGCACATTACAATGAAGAACAGCAGCTTAATCTGAACTCTGCAGCAGACTGAAAACACAATAATTCAACACTGTCCTGAACTCTTAAAGAGGAAGGCCATTTTTCACCTGCTGTTTTCTCCACTAAAGTGCTTTAACCCTTTAGAACAGAGTTTAAAATCCTGTTTGTATCTTAAAGACCTCATAGCGCCCCGTTACCCCTCTAGAACGCTACACTCCCAACATGCAGGCCTGCTCATCGTACCTAAAGTCTCTAAAGTAGTATGGGAGGTAGAGCCTTCAGTTATCAGGCCCCTCTCCTTTGGAATCATCTACCAGTCAGGGTCCGGGAGGCAGACACCCTCTCTACTTTTAAGAGTAGGCTTCAAACTTTCCTTTTTGATAAAGCTTATAGTTAGAGCTGGATCAGGCTTGGACCAGGTCTTAGTTATGCTGCTATAGGCTTAGACTGACACACTGGGATCCTGTCTTTCCCTCTCTCTCCTCTCTCTGCCTGTCTCTCACTTTAACTCTTCCTGTCCCATTAAAGTTACTAACCATAGACCTTTCTGGAGTCCCTGAGCTCCCTTGTCTCGTAGGTTCCTCTGGATCTCTGCTGTAGATTCCTTTTTTTGGGGTCTGTTATTCATCCTTTCTTTCTTTCTTTCTTTCTTTCTTTCTTTCTTTCTTTCTTTCTTTCTTTCTTTCTTTCTTTCTTTCTTTCTTTCTTTCTTTCTTCACTTCTCTGTCTTCTTTCTCTCTTTGTTCTTTCCATGTTTCTTCATCCTTTATGTCTCCTTTTCTCATCCCATCCTTTCCTTCTATCCTTTCCTTCACCATTTCTTCTCCTCTTATTCTTTCTTCTGGTCTCCCTCTCTTCTCTCTTTTCTTAGACCTTTCTGGAGTCCCTGAGCTCCCTTGTCTCGTAGGTTCCTCTGGATCTCTGCTGCTGTGGACGTGGTCCAGACTCCAGCTGCTACAACTACTACTATCCGTCTCCCCACTATCATCTCTCTCTCTCTCTCTTCATCTCCCTCTATCCCTCTCTCCAACACGGTCTCAGCAGATGTGTGTCTAACATGAGTCTGGTCCTGCTGGAGGTTTCTGCCTGTTAAAGGAAGTTTGTCCTTGCCACTGTAACTTGCTAAATGCTGCAAAGTGCTCTGCTCATGGTGGATTAAGATGAGATCAGACTGAGTCCTGTCTGGAAGATGGGACTGGATCTGATCCGGTCTAGATGTTGGGTCTTTATAAAGGTTTCACCAGCTGATCTGACGCCCTTGGCGGCGACCCAGAAATGCTCCACCCTGCTTTCTCCTCTATCGAGTGAATCGTTGACACTTTTCTCTACTGCGACGTCATCTTGAAAGGTAGTTCATCCTGTTTTCCTGACTGGATGTGCATCGTCGTTACTCTGGAGGGTCTGATGATTCGAGGTGAAATAAAACATTAGAGGTGGAAATGTTAAACGTGAAGAACACGATCGATGTGGAGAACAAAAACTCAGGTCAACACAGAGCTGATCCTCTCTTTGGTTCTCTATGTTGAACGTTCAACTCAATTAAGAGCAGAAGAGATAAAGTAAGTGAGATGTTTCAGAGGGAGAGACATAAAACAGCCTGGCTGCATCACATATACACACCCAACACACACAGGCGTGCACACACACACTCACACACACACACAAACACACACACACACACCCTGGAAACAAAGCTTGATGCTAAAGAGTTGTGAAAGCAGTGATGCTCTCTGACTCCCGCTCTCTGTCTCTCGCTCACTTCCTGTTGTCCTGACCCCCTCATCTCTCCATCTCTCTCTTTCTCCATCTCTCTCTCTCTCATACACACACACGCACACACACACACACACACACACACACACACACATACACACGCGCGCACACACTCTCTCTTTCTCACTCCACAACAGCCGTTTTGGGGGAAAAAATATGCTCTGGAGTTTTGTTCTATTTACGCTGCCCTTTCACATCAGGTCAATGCGTGTTACTGTGTGTGTGTGTGTGTGGTTGTGTGGTTGTGTGTGTGTGTGCATGGTGTGCAGCTCTCACTGCATTTGCATGTATCACCTCATGGCTAACTGGCTCCTGCAGCATGCAAACACAGAGAGAGAGACTGAAGCTGGAACACAGCTCAGTAGATCTGCTCGTCTGTTTCCACATCTTTCAGATTCCACGTGTTGGTTTATGTTTTCATGGACTGAAACTTCTCTGTGATGTAAACTGATTTTTTTGTATTATGTCAAAGGAAAACACAAAATTTAAAATAGTTGACATTTAAAAAAATATCTGATTAAATCTTCATTTTTGTTCTTTTTAAAATCTGAATATTTAAGTGTAAATCAAAGACAGATTTAACTGATCGCATAAATAAAAAAAGACTTTCTGGAGCAAAAAACGTAACCAAAAAACCCTGTTTGAGCACATGTCAATTCACAGGAAGGGCATCCAGCTATGTTTTATCCACTGGAAGGGCATCCAGCCGGCACCTTCTTATTTATCATCGACTGCAAGAGCATCAAGAGGGCATGTTATAATGTATTATCTACTAGATTGGCATCATTAAGGTATATTACAGTGTTTCATATATGGGAGAGGCATCCAGAGGGAATGTTTTCATTTTTTATTCCACAGGAAGGGCATCCAGAGAAAATATTGTCATGTTTTGGCAAGTGGAAGGGCATGCAGAGAGCACTTTATCATGTTTTATTCACAGGAATAGCATCTGGAAGGGACTTTGTCATGTTTTAGCAACTGCAAGGGCATCCAATGGTCATTTATTATGTTTTAACGAGTGGAAAGGCATCCAGAAGTCACATTTTTATGTTTTAGCAAGTTAAAGGGCATCCAGGGAGCACTTTAATCATGCTTTTTTTCCACTGTAAGGACATTCGGAGGGCGATAGTTCATGTTTTAATCCTGGAAGGGCATTCAGAGGGTACTTTGTCAAGTATAACTCATAGGAAAGCCAACCAGAGGTCACTATTTCTTGTTTTGGCAATTGGAAGGGCATGCAGAGAGCACTTTATCATGTTTTATTCACAGGAATAGCATCTGGAAGGGACTTTGTCATGTTTTAGACACTGCAAGGGCATCCAGAGGTCATTCTTTATGTTTTAACAAGTAGAAGGGCATCCAAAGGAAATGTACTAGGTTGTAACCACTGGAAGGGCATCAAGAAGGGATATTATAATGTCTTATTCACAGAAATGGCATGCAGAGGGAACGTAAACATGTTTTTCTCCACTGGAATGGCATCCTGAGAGCACCTTAGCATTTTACACTTTCTGGAAAGGCATCAAGAGGTGACTCTATCATGTTTTAGCCACTGGAAGTACATTCAGGGGGCGGTTCGTCATGTTTTGGCAAGTGGAAGGGCATCCAGGGAGCACTTTATCATGTTTTATTCACAGGAATAGCATCTGGAAGGGACTTTGTCATGTTTTAGCCACTGCAAGGGCATCCAGAGGTCTTTTTTTATGTTTTAACAAGTGGAAGGGTATCCAGCAGGAATATTTTCATGTCTTATTCACAGGAATGGCATCCAGAGGGCACTTAAACATGTTTTTCTCTACTGGAATGGCATCCTGAGAGCACCATAGCATGTTTTTACTTTCTGGAAAGGCATCCAGAGGGGACCTGATCATGTTTAGCCGTTAGAAGGGCATCTAGAAGGCACATTATCATGTTTTAGTCAAAGGAACAGCATCCACAGTGGACTTTATCATGTTTAAGCCCTGTGCAAGGGCATGCAGAAGTTACATTTTTATGTTTTAGCAAGTTAAAGGGCATCCAGAAAGCACTTTATCATGTTTTCTTCCACTGTAAGGACATTCGGAAGGCGATAGTTCATGTTTTACTCCTGTAAGTGCATCCAGACGGCACTTACACAGGTTGTATCATAAGAACAGCATCCAGAAAGCACTTTATCTAGTTTTTCTACTGGAAGGGCATCTAGAGGGCACATTATCATATTTTAGTCAAAGGAACAGCATCCACAGGGGACTTTATCATGTTCTATCTACTGGGAGGGCATCCTGATGGCACTTTTCCATGTTTTTTTTCACAGGAACAGCATCCAGAGAGCACTTTCACATGTTTGAACCATTGGAAGGGCATCATGAGGTTACTTTGTCAAGTATAACTCATAGGAAAGCCATTCAGAAATCGCTTTGCTATGTTTCAGCAAGTTAAAGGGCATCCAGAGCCACCTTCTGGAAAAGCATCCAGAGGTGACTTTATCAGGTGTCAGCCACTGTAAGGGCATCCAGAGGAAACTGTCCCTTTTTATACTGGAAGGACATCCTGGTGGCACTTTAACATGTTTTTTTTTAACAGAAACAGCATCCAGAGAGCACTTTATCTAGTTTTCCTACTGGAAGGGCATCCAGAGGAAACATTGTCATGTTTTATCTACAGGTAGGGCATCCTTTTCCAAGTTTGTTTTTTCACAGGAACAGCATCCAGAGAGCACTTTATCTAGTTTTCCTACTGGAAGGGCATCCAGAGGAAACATTGTCATGTTTTATCTACAGGTAGGGCATCCTTTTCCAAGTTTGTTTTTTCACAGGAACAGTATCCAGAGAGTACTTTAACATGTTTTCTTTCTACTGGAGGGGCATCCAGAGGGAACATTGTCATGGTTTAGCCAGTGGAAGGGCATCCTGATGGCACTTTTTCATGTTTTCTTTTCACAGAAACAGCATCCAGAGAGCACTTTATCTAGTTTTCCTATTGGAAGGGCATCCAGAGGAAACATTGTCATGTTTTATCTACAGGTAGGGCATCCTTTTCCAAGTTTGTTTTTTCACAGGAACAGTATCCAGAGAGTACTTTAACATGTTTTCTTTCTACTGGAGGGGCATCCAGAGGGAACATTGTCATGGTTTAGCCAGTGGAAGGGCATCCTGATGGCACTTTTTCATGTTTTCTTTTCACAGAAACAGCATCCAGAGAGCACTTTATCTAGTTTTCCTATTGGAAGGGCATCCAGAGGAAACATTGTCATGTTTTATCTACAGGTAGGGCATCCTTTTCCAAGTTTGTTTTTTCACAGGAACAGCATCCAGAGAGCACTTTATCTAGTTTTCCTACTGGAAGGGCATCCAGAGGAAACATTGTCATGTTTTATCTACAGGTAGGGCATCCTTTTCCAAGTTTGTTTTTTCACAGGAACAGTATCCAGAGAGTACTTTAACATGTTTTCTTTCTACTGGAGGGGCATCCAGAGGGAACATTGTCATGGTTTAGCCAGTGGAAGGGCATCCTGATGGCACTTTTTCATGTTTTCTTTTCACAGGAACAGCATCCAGAGAGCACTTTATCTAGTTTTTCTACTGGAAGGGCATCAAGAAGAGAGGAAACATTTTCAGGTTTTAGTCACCGGAAGGGCAACTAATGGGCATTTTATCATATTTTACCTTCTGGAAGGGCATCCAGAGAGCACTTTATTAGGTTTCAGCCACTGGAGGGGCTTCCAGAGGGAATATTGAACAATATTTTAGCCGCTGGAAGGGCGTCCATAAGGATCATCATAATGTCTGAGTCAGTGGAAGAGCATCCAGAGGGCATGTTATCATGAAGGGCAGCCACTAGAACTACCAAGAGTTTTCCCCTGAATGAGCACCAGAGCATTCAAGAGGGAACTTTATGATCCTCTCTTATTGAACCGTGTCAAACAGATAAATGTTACGCTGCATTTGATCGTATCGTATCATACGAGGTGATTCCATAAGTTAAATACAGAGAGGAGAAGAAACACACGCAGATTAGCACAACATGTTTCTGACTCCCTTCATCTCAACAGAGACCATTTATCTCATGACTCGCTCTGACCCAGAGGTTCGAACAGAGGGAGAGAGAACAGGTGCACAACATGATTAAAGAGGAGGGGTGATGATGAACTGAGTCAGCACAGGTGTGTACGCACACACACACATATACACACACACACACACACACACACACACACACACACACACACACACACACACACACACACACACGTTCACAACGCAGCACGACACAAATCTGTCATTTCATGTTAGATACAAAGAAAGGGAAACAGGAGACAACTTAACATCTCCTCTTCTTCGCCTCCTGCTGCCTTGATGCACAACATACAACACAACCTTACACACACACACACACACACACACACACACACACACACACACACACACACACACACACACACGCAAACCTACAGACAGAAACAACAGATTATTGACACAAATATTAAAAAGAAAACACACACGCTTACTCACAACGTCCAGTGAGGAGATGAGGAGAGACAGGAGGCACACACAGACGCACAAACAGAAATTACCCATCAGAACAACACACACACACACACACACACACACACACACACAAACGCACACACACATATACACCCTTTTAGCACAAACACATACACAGCTTTGCAAAGTGAGAAAAATGCCAGCCCATGATGCACCGCCTGAGGCCTCCAGTTCTGTCTGAGGGACCCTCTCTCTCTCTCTCTCTGTGTGTGTGTGTGTGTGTGTGTGTGTGTGTGTGTGTGTGTGTGTGTGTGTGTGTGTGTGTGTGTGTGATATGGATTGAACCATTAGAAAGCGAGAGTGAGAGTAAGGCAGTCAAACAACGTCAGTGTCGACAAATATTCACCTTCAGTCTTTTGTGGTGCATTCAAGGAAGCTTGGAGATTTGAGACTTAACTATGAAGAAACCATTAATTTTGTGTTGTTGTTTTTTTTATGCAAAGTTTGATATCTGATCTGAACTTACTGTGCACACACACACTTCCACACACACTCACACACACAGATGGTAACCTCCGGGGGGAAGAATCACTGACTCACACACCCACACCTGAGCTTGTTTACGTCACACACAGGTGCATGTGTGTGTGTGTGTTTTTGTGTGAACTAAAAAGCCACAGAGTCAGATGAGCAGACAGTCAGATCTCCTCCCTACCTCTTCCCTCTCCTCCTCCTCTTCCTCCTCGGAGCCCTCGCTCTGCTCCTCCTCCCCCTCCTCCTCTTCCTCCTCTGGAAACTCCACGTCGGACTCTCCGGGGGCGATGGGGACGCTGATGGTCAGGTTTGGATTCGTCATGTAGCTGTCCTCCTCCGGCACCACGTACTTCTCTACGTGACGACCTGAGATGGAGGTAGACGTTAAGAAACTGAAGCCATCAGATGATGAAGACTAGTTTAGTAAATAACTGCAGAGAACCAAACTGTCCTCGGTCTCTCTTATGAAAATAAGGCATCAGGGGGAGGTAGAGCATGCAGCCTAACCCAGCAAGGATGAGGCCTAGTCAAAACAGGCTTCTTGCCCCTCCTCTGTCTAACTTCTCTCTTCATACTCTTCTTCCTTTTCCCTCTCTCCTCTCTTCCCTTGTTAAAGTTAAGTAGTAGGGGAGGTAGTGCATGCAGCCTAACCCAGCAGATTCCTGGCCCAAAGGTTCCCAATGCAGGCTTTGCTTTCCTCGTCCTTTTCCTAACAACTTTCCAAGGACTGTCCTCTTTGTTTTCTCATCTTCCCCTCATAAAAATATGTTTTGTAGGCTGTACGCTCTACCTCGCACTTCTCCCCTTCCCCTTGTCTTTCTCTTGGATCGGAAAAGGTAGTGCATGCAGCCTAACCCAGCAGGGGGGATTCCTGGCCCAAAGGTTCCCCTTGCAGGCTTTGCTTTCCTCGTCCTTTTCCTAACAACTTTCCAAAGACTGTCCTCTTTGTTTTCTCACCTTTCCCTCGTAAAAATATGTTTTGTAGGCTGTACGCTCTACCTCGCACTTCTCCCCTTCCCCTTGTCTTTCTCTTGGATCGGAAAAGGTAGAGCATGCAGCCTAACCACGCAGGGGTGAGTCCTGGCCCAAACAGGCTTCTCTCCCAGACTTTGCCTTCCCTGACTTGTTGCTAGCATCTCTTCACATATTCCTCTCTGTTTTATCTCTTCTTTTCGCACTTAAGATTGGGAATAAGTGGAGGTAGAGCATGCAGCCTAACCCAGCAGTGGGGGAAACCTGGTCCAAATAGGTTCATCTCCCAGGCTTTGCTTTCCCAGTCCTTTTCAAACCATCCAACCACAGACTGTCCTCTTTCTTCTTTCATCTTTCCTTCATAAAAGAATAGTGGTCTAGGCTTTATGCTCTACCTCCCCGTCTAGCGTACAGGTTTTACTTTCCCTGTCCCTTTCCTAACATCTCCCCACAGGCTCTTCTCTCTCTCCCTCTCCTCTCCTCGATGTGTCGTTGATCTTTGAGGCCTTGGTTTTAAACTCTGATAAAGAAAGTTTGGCTTTAAGTCTTCTAAAGCTAAATGTATCTAACACAGTAAGTTTGTGTCCACATGTACCGATGACGGCTCCATTGGCCTCCGTGTGGATGGTGCTCAGCCGTTTGAGCTTCATCATGGCTTTGGCCTCTTTCCTCTTCTGTCGCCGCCGCTTCAGGTTCCCGTTGAAGAAATCCACCACCTGTGAAGCGCACAGTTAGAGATGAAACAGCGTGGTAATAAAAGAGAACGACTATATCATGTACGCTGACAGGTACGGGGACCGCACCTGTCTGCGGCACCAGCCCATGCCTCTGGTGATCCTGTGGATGGCGATCTGCAGGTTGTTCATCTCGCCGTCGTCGTCCGGAGCCGACAGGTTGTCTGAGCTGAAACTGCTGAGGAGCAGAGCCAGGAAGAGGTTCAACAGCTGGAGACACAGAAAGAGAGACGGACACACATCAAAGTTAGCTTGATGAGTCGTTGTCTTTTAGCGCCAGATGTTCGGAGGAAACAACAACAATCACTGCTGGCCCTCCTCACGTGAAAACAGACCAGGGGTGGGACTTGATAAGATCTTATCAGTGTCACTGCCATTGTTGATTCTGCTTATCAATCCAGTTCCTTATCAGTTCTCCTAACGATCCCTGAGTATTTGTTTGAGGGGGAAAAAGTAGTTCTACAGTCTTCAGCACCAAAAGGAAACATTTTATTTTTTCCAAAATTATGTCTGCACAAGACTGAACATGAACATATGGAGAGGTAGGCGGGGAGAGGTTCGGGGAGAGGAAGGCGGGGAGAGGTAGGCGGGGAGAGGAAGGCGGGGAGAGGTAGGCGGGGAGAGGAAGGCGGGGAGAGGTTCGGGGAGAGGAAGGCGGGGAGAGGAAGGCGGGGAGAGGTAGGCGGGGAGAGGTAGGCGGGGAGAGGAAGGCGGGGAGAGGAAGGCGGGGAGAGGAAGGCGGGGAGAGGTTCGGGGAGAGGAAGGCGGGGAGAGGAAGGCGGGGAGAGGTAGGCGGGGAGAGGTTCGGGGAGAGGAAGGCGGGGAGAGGTAGGCGGGGAGAGGAAGGCGGGGAGAGGTAGGCGGGGAGAGGAAGGCGGGGAGAGGTAGGCGGACGGGGAGAGGCAGGCGGGGAGAGGTAGGCGGGGAAAGGTAGGCGGGGAGAGGTAGGCGGGGAGAGGAAGGCGGGGAAAAGTAGGCGGGGAGAGGAAGGCGGGGAGAGGAAGGCGGGGAGAGGTAGGCGGGGAGAGGAAGGCGGGGAGAGGTAGGCGGACGGGGAGAGGCAGGCGGGGAGAGGTAGGCGGGGAGAGGTAGGCGGGGAGAGGTAGGCGGACGGGGAGAGGCAGGCGGGGAGAGGTAGGCGGGGAGAGGTAGGCGGGAAGAGGAAGGCGGGGAAAGGTAGGCGGGGAGAGGTAGGCGGGAAGAGGTAGGCGGGGAGAGGTAGGCGGGGAGAGGTAGGCGGGGAGAGGTAGGCGGGGAGAGGTAGGCGGGAAGAGGTAGGCGGGGAGAGGTAGGCGGGGAGAGGTAGGTGGGGAGAGGTAGGCGGGGAGAGGTAGGCGGGCGAGAGGAAGCAGGGAGAGGTAGGCGGGCAGGGAGAGGTAGGCGGGCAGGGAGAGGTAGGCGGGGGAGAGGTAGGCGGAGAGAGGTAGGCAAGGAGAGGTAAGTGGGTGAGAGGTAGGCGGGGAGAGGTAGGCGGGGAGAGGTAGGCAAGGAGAGGTAGGCGGGGAGAGGTAGGCGGGCGAGAGGAACCAGGGAGTGGTAGGCGGGGGAGAGGTAGGCGGGGAGAGGTAGGTAGGCGGGGAGAGGTAGGCAAGGAGAGGTAGGCAAGGAGAGGTAGGCAAGGAGAGGTAGGCGGGGAGAAGTAGGCGGGGGAAAGGTAGGAGGGGAGAGGTAGGCAAGGAGAGGTAGGCAGGCAAGAGGTAGGCAGGCAAGAGGTAGGCGGGGAGAGGTAGGCGGGGAGAGGTAGGCGGGGAGAGGTAGGCTGGCAAGAGGTAGGCGGGCAAGAGGTAGGCGGGGAGAGGTAGGCAGGGAGAGGTAGGCTGGCAAGAGGTAGGCAGGGAGAGGTAGGCGGGGAGAGGTAGGCAAGGAGAGGTAGGCAGGCAAGAGGTAGGCAGGCAAGAGGTAGGCGGGGAGAGGTAGGCGGGCAAGAGGTAGGCGGGCAAGAGGTAGGCGGGGAGAGGTAGGCAGGGAGAGGTAGGCGGGGAGAGGAAGGCGGGCAAGAGGTAGGCAGGGAGAGGTAGGCGGGAGAGGTAGGCGGGTAGAGGTAGGCAGGGAGAGGTAGGCGGGGAGAGGTAGGCGGGAGTTCACCTCCCCGATCGCGAACCTGTTCACATGAACCCTTCTCCACTTCGACCCGAGGCGAACCCCAAGCTTCAAGGCCGAGTCGATAAATGGATCAGCATATTTGAAGTATTTGTACCGAGGAGTTCTGCGTCGCAGAGCGTGTGACGTAATGCAACGTACTGTGACGTGACGTCATGCTGGGAAATGAATAGTTAAGAAGAATCGATAACATTTGAGGTTTACAATTCCAATGGAGTTGATCAATTGGAACCGATTCTAAGTTGGATCCGGTTTTCGATTCCCACTCCTAAAACAGATGCTCCCTCTTTTTCTGTTTTCCCTTTGTTCTCTCTGTCTCTCTCTCTCTCTCTCTCTCCCTCTCTCTCTCTCTCTCTCTCTGAGGTATCATGGTTTCCACTGCAGGTTGATTATTCAGCGTGTGATTAATAATGCCTGAGACTCTCTGTAACTGATCACTGAGCCTGAGTGCTGCTCTCAGGCAGATTGGCTTCTCTTTAACCACAGCTGAGTGTGCACCGTGAACAGGTCCGGGTCAGGTGGATCAGGTGTGTTCTGCCTCTGATTACAGACACACACACCTCAGAGCTGCACACACACACACACACACACACACAGACACACATACACATTGCGCTGTGAGGCGTTCAGGGTCTCCTCTGTCCATGCTGAGTGTGTGTCCGCTCCTGCATGTCAGCTGTTCATCTCACTGTCTCTCTGTCTGTGCATATCATACACATATTGACAGAAAATCACAGTGACACTGCTACACACACTCAAACACACACACACACACACACACACACACATACACACACACACTGCAGGCTGGATGTCCCACGGTTGTTTGTTTATTACGCAACAACTGCACTGGAACCAGCAGCTTCCCAGTATGTGGTTACGAAAGAGGAAACCCGGCCACTGGGTCAATATCCACCAGGAAGCGACCTCTGACCTTTCTGTGTGTGTGTGTGTGTGTGTGTGTGTGTGTGTGTGTGTGTGTGTTTAGATAGAGAGAAATGAAAGGGAGGAAATAGATTCTTACAAACACTTTGCTTGAAAATGTCCATAATGAGCGTTAAACCGTTCTTTGGTTGAGTATTTTGTTTCTTGCTGCAGTACCTCAAGTGTCCACTAGAGGCTAGCACTCTGTGTTATCACCAGATCGTATTTCACTTAACTACAACAACAAACCAAAGTCATGATGAGCGGAGCCAGGCCTGGAGTCAACAGGTCAGAGGTTTTCAGAGGACCAGAAAGACAACATGGATGAGGAGAGGAGGAGGAGGAGAATCCTTGATTCAAGGATTACCGGGGGGAAACCTCGGTCACATGACTCCAGCTGTCTGGAGGTTCTGCTCCGTGCTGGGTTCTGAACACTCAGAAGAGACAATAGAGCACAGAGCAGGACCACAGTGGACCAGAGACAGACTGGACACGGATCTAGTGGAAGTCCAATGTAAAGACCTACTTCATCCCGCCTCTTTTATTGTAAGATCGACTAAGAACAAGGTTCAGTCCACGTTTTAGACCGTCTATGATCAAATCAGGAGGAGCTGGGAGAGAGAGACGTCTGGGTCAACTTTCTCCTGCCAGCATGAGCATGAAAGACACTTGCAGTGCGTCTCTCCTCTTTAAATAAAATCCAATGAGTCTTTTGTTTCTGTAGTTTGATGAAATCGACTTTCAGTTTCAAGCTGCAGCAACATGTTAACTCCCAGTTAAACACACGTCTAATCGAAGACTTACAGGAACAACACAGCTCTGTTTAGAGAGCGTGCTGATGGAGAATCAATCTAAACTTTAGAACATGTATGTGTGAGTGTGTGTGTGTGTGTGTGTGTGTGAGAGTGTGTGAGTGTGTGTGTGTGTGTGTGTTTGTGTTTGTGTGTGTGTGTGTGTGTGTGATTGTGCATCGATCCCAGCTGGTGTGTCATTGGTGCGACAGATTGGCGTCCGGCTGTCACATGTCCGGCGTCACTCTACCACGGTGCCGGCGTCTGATTGGCTGCAGCTCCACCCAAACACCGATAGATCAATGATGTTGATTGGTGAACATGACAACATGACCCGACAGCTGCACCCATGACCTTGCTGCTCTCCGATATAACGGATAACTGAGGGGTGGGGCCGTACGGAGCTGTCGTCACCTGATCCCCGGTTTACTTATTTACCTGATCTTTAAAGAAAACACACAAACACGCTCTGAAACTCGCCATCATGACCTTAAAACACTCACACGTTAAATTAAACACCAGTAACTGAGTTCTACTTTTACAGGATCTGAGTCTTAAAGGTGACATATTCTGCTCTTTGTCATCAACATATCTTGGTCTAAGAGGTCCCTCAAACATGTCTTTAAAGTTTCTGCTCATAAAAACACTTTGAAATCAGATTCTGGTCTGCCTGTAAACCCCTCTTCTTCAGCCCTGCTCAGAACAGTCTGTTTTCTCTCTGACCACGCCCCCTCAGGAAGTGGGTGTGGCCTCCTCGGCTGTCCAGCACGTTGATCTAATGTTTACATGTTGGCTGAATATACACGGCTGCTCACAGACCCGCGTTACTTCAACCCTCTGAATCTGATCCAGAATCTGATCCTGATGGAGAGGCGCCTGCAGCAGGACCTTTCTGAACCATTGGTCACAGATTTAGTGTTTCTTGTTGTTTTATTTGTCAGTATGTCGACGTGTGTCTTGGTACTCAACATGTAGCTATGTGGCTATGCTAACTAGCGCTAGCACTTTTCCATGAAAACTAAAAATCATCCACTAGATCTTCAAATCTGCAGACGTGGGGAGTCAAAGCGACCTTTGTGTTTATTAAGACAGCCTACAACTAGCATGCCTCCCTCCTAAGCTCCTTGTTAGCACACATGTGTGCAGGGAATGAAAAACGGAGGAGGGGTTGAGTTGTATTTTATACAGTCTATGGGCTGAACAAGCTCCGAGCTCTGACTTCCTGTTACAGACCGGATGGCGTTGTGACGTATGAAAAACACTGAAAACTGAAACGGCTGGTTTCAGCACACATTTACAGAAAGGTGGAGAAATCAGAACAGGGGCAGAATGGAGTCTTTGACTTTTCAGGGGGTTTGTAGACAGGGACACAGATTTCAGGGAGAGAACCATTAAAAAGAACATTCTGCATGATATGTCACCTTTAAATTGCATTTTTGTGAATATTTTAAAAACGATGTTAACAGTTGTTTTCAAATGTGTTAGGAAGTCAGATAGTGAATACATTTCTTCAACTGTGAGGTTAAAATGATGCTTTCTAAAGTACGTTGGCTTTTTTTTAAAAATAAATGCAGAATCTGCAGAAATGAGTGTGACAAATTATTATGTAAGTCAGTGATAAGACCATATAACTTATACAAATAAAAACTAGGCACTGTTTTAACTGAATATAATATTTGCTACAACTGTATTTTGTCCACATACTGTACCCTGTATATAAAGATATTTTAATAAAGGTTTATGAATACTGGGATCACCCTCCAGACACCACAGAGCTGAAATCAGACTCAGAGTGGAGCTGTCGCTTCTTCAGCTTCTGCTCATGTTGCTGGTGTTAACTTGCTTCCAGCAGGATAGTTAGAGTAAAAGAAAGACCTGCTGGTCTGGGTGGGAAACCCCGCTAAACAGCAGGAAGATCAAAGAACCGTTGAAAGTGTGTGTGACAATGACGATGATGATGGTGTGTGAGGAAGAGTGGAGAGCTGGAAAAAAGCTAGTGTGTGACGGGAAGAGAGTGTGTCAACGCATCAGCAACGGACAAGTTTATGTATGATGACAGTAAGAGCCATCTGTGTGTGTGTGTGTGTGTGTGTGTGTGTGTGTGTGTGTGTGTGTGTGTGTGTGTGTGTGTGTGTGTGTGCCAGTTTCCGGAGCAGCGGACCACCTGATCCCCTGATTCACCTCGTTTAACTCATTAGGCGGCTCGCACCAATTAGCCTGGGGAAGTGGGCCAACCCTTGCCACACACACACACACACACACACACACACACACACACACACACACACACACACACACACACACACACACACACACACACACACACACACACACACACACACACACACACACACACACTAAAACACTGGACACACAGACACACACACCACACAGAATCTGAGAAACAAGCAAGGCAAAAACACAGCTGAGCCTCTTGTCAACAACACTGAGGGGAAAACTGAATTTACCTTTCAAGAAACTTTTTGAATCTCCTGATTTTTTTATTTTAATCTATTTTTAAATGTTTTATTTCTCTTTAAAGTAAAACACATAAAGCTGTCTTCTCCTGTCAATCATTTGTAATGCACATTTTTTCATCTACTTCCTGTTTTCATGTCAGACATTGTCCTTTTTTTTTCCTGATTAGACGAGAGGGAGCACACATCCTGGACACAGGGAGAACCTTAAAACTCCACACAGAAAGGTTCCTGCCCTGAAGGGGATTTCAACCAGGAACCTTCTTATAGAGCGCCAAATCCCAACATACCTTATCCTCAGACTCCTTCCAAACAGAGCAGGTCTAGACCGTCCTCTATGTTCTATGATTAACAAAGACCCAACATCAAGACCGGATCAGATCCAGTCCCTTCTTACAGACAGGACTCAGCCTGATCTCATCTTAATCCACCATGAGCAGAGCACTTTGCAGCATTTAGCAAGTTACAGTGGCAAGGACAAACTTCCTTTAACAGGCAGAAACCTCCAGCAGGACCAGACTCATGTTAGACACACATCTGCTGAGACTGTGTTGGGGAGAGGGATAGAGGGAGATGAAGAGAGAGAGAGATGATAGTGGGGAGACGGATAGTAGTAGTTGTAGCAGCTGGAGTCTGGACCACGTCCACAGCAGCAGAGATCCAGAGGAACCTACGAGACAAGGGAGCTCAGGGACTCCAGAAAGGTCTAAGAAAAGAGAGAAGAGAGGGAGACCAGAAGAAAGAAAAAGAGGAGAAGAAATGGGGAAGGAAAGGATAGAAGAAAAGGAGGGGATGAGAAAAGGAGACATAAAGGATGAAGAAACATGGAAAGAACAAAAAGGGAAAGAAAGAAAGAAAGAAAGAAAGAAAGAAAGGAATGAAAGGAAAAATGAATAAAAGAAGGAAGGAAGGAAGGAAGGAAGGAGAGAGAGAGAGAGAAAAAGAAAGAAAGAAGGAATAAAATAAAGAAAGGATGAATAACAGACCCCAAAAAAGGAATCTACAGCAGAGATCCAGAGGAACCTACGAGACAAGGGAGCTCAGGGACTCCAGAAAGGTCTATGGTTAGTAACTTTAATGGGACAGGAAGAGTTAAAGTGAGAGACAGGCAGAGAGAGGAGAGAGAGGGAAAGACAGGATCCCAGTGTGTCAGTCTAAGCCTATAGCAGCATAACTAAGAGCTGGTCCAAGCCTGATCCAGCTCTAACTATAAGCTTTATCAAAAAGGAAAGTTTGAAGCCTACTCTTAAAAGTAGACCTGCTCTGTTTGGAGTCTTCAGGTAACATTTGTTGTGATTTGGCGCTTTATAAATAAAGATTGATTGATTAAAAAGATGCCAGTTTGCATTTTCAAACCTCCCAAAGTTTCCTGTTATTGATGCCTCAAACAACAAGGCCTGTTTGAAGGTTGGAGTCAGACTCTTTTGGAGGTCTAAATGTGCTCGATGTAAGATGCATCCATCCGTCCTGTCTGAAGGGTGTTTTCTTTTTTCACTCCACAGATTATTCAACCACACCAAAGTAAGGAAGCTGTAAAACTAAACTGCCTGTACCTGTGCCGGAGGAGAGCTCGCCTCTCAGGTGTTCAGGTGCAGATGAAGGCATGCAGCCAAAAACATTTGGGCTGAATAAATAGAGTTGGAGGGGAGAACAGTTGTCAGCCCAGGTGTTTGTGTATTTCACTTGACTTGCCTTGGTTATTATAGCTCTGAGGGTGTGCAGCCTGCTGGGTGACTTATCTGAATTTGTTCATGTTGAATTTCCACACGCCATCTTAATGTGGACACGAAAACTCCGGGCACCACGAGGAACGAAAGGTCGTTTACAAACAGCTAAGAGTTATTTAGTGTTGGGCAGAAGACCAAGATGAGTTTATCAAGACCAATACAAAGCAGATATGGAAACATTATGGTGGTGCAGTTCACCCTGTGAAGACGGTTTTTATGTTAAACATTAAAGTTAGAATTTAAAATATGCATGATTAGTTTTCAGTGCATGTAAGACTGAACACACACCATCAGCTTTCTCGTAGACATTTCTTAGTCGGTCTGTTTACCAATTAATATTAAATAATATGATCTTCAAACTATGTCTCCAAGTCAAAGAACTGAAACATTAATTACAACAAAAATGTCTCCTTTGGAATCATCTACCAGTCAGGGTCCGGGAGGCAGACACCCTCTCTACTTTTAAGAGTAGGCTTCAAACTTTCCTTTTTGATAAAGCTTATAGTTAGAGCTGGATCAGGCTTGGACCAGGTCTTAGTTATGCTGCTATAGGCTTAGACTGACACACTGGGATCCTGTCTTTCCCTCTCTCTCCTCTCTCTGCCTGTCTCTCACTTTAACTCTTCCTGTCCCATTAAAGTTACTAACCATAGACCTTTCTGGAGTCCCTGAGCTCCCTTGTCTCGTAGGTTCCTCTGGATCTCTGCTGGAGATTCCTTTTTTGGGGTCTGTTATTCATCCTTTCTTTCTTTCTTTCTTTCTTTCTTTCTTTCTTTCTTTTTTTCTTTCTTTCTTTCTTTCTTTCTTTCTTTCTTTCTTCTTTCCATGTTTTGTCATCCTTTATAGCTCCTTTTCTCATCCCGTCCTTTCCTTCTATCCTTTCCTTCCCCATTTCTTCTCCTCTTTTTCTTTCTTCTGGTCTCCCTCTCTTCTCTCTTTTCTTAGACCTTTCTGGAGTCCCTGAGCTCCCTTGTCTCGTAGGTTCCTCTGGATCTCTGCTGCTGTGGACGTGGTCCAGACTCCAGCTGCTACAACTACTACTATCCGTCTCCCCACTATCATCTCTCTCTCTCTCTCTTCATCTCCCTCTATCCCTCTCTCCAACACGGTCTCAGCAGATGTGTGTCTAACATGAGTCTGGTCCTGCTGGAGGTTTCTGCCTGTTAAAGGAAGTTTGTCCTTGCCACTGTAACTTGCTAAATGCTGCAAAGTGCTCTGCTCATGGTGGATTAAGATGAGATCAGACTGAGTCCTGTCTGGAGGATGGGACTGGATCTGATCCGGTCTTGATGTTGGGTCTTTGTTAATAATAGAACTTAGAGTCCGGTCTAGACTACCAACACAGGCTCTGAAATGTTTACAGAGTTTCAACATGCGGCTTAAATATTTTAATAATGGACTCAATTCACGCCACATTTCCTCACATTAACCAAAATTATGAAATCACTTCTTTGTCTTCATCTATATGTTTCTCACTTCAGATAAATCCAACCTCCATTAATCAAACACAGAGTTAATCTAATTATTCAAACCCGTAGTTTATAGTTTGTGGATTCAAACCGCTGATTCGTGGTTTCTGAACAGCTTGAAAATGATTTTAAGAAAAGGTCTCTGTGATTAGAGTTTGGAAATATCTAATAAAAGTAAGATAAAAGTTAAAGTGGGAGTGCAGCCGGAGCGTGTGGTGGCAGGTGTGCTACTGTTGAATCGCTGGCTCAGGGAAACACATTCAGCCGCTCGTTTGTCATCAAGAGAAACCGAACATCGGCTCACCTGCGTCAGACTGTGCAGCTGCAGACACACACGCGTGCACGCACACACACACAGACACGAGGAGCACACACTTCGGGTGTTAAGAAACAAGGTCTGGAGGAAACGCCTGCAATTTCCATTTTTGTCGTTTCCATTCGTAGAAAAGAGGTTAAAGATTTTACTCACAACAACTCTACAAATCTCACAACGACCCAGCACCAGGTCCAGAAATGACCATTTAAAGAATGACAATCATAAACGTGGAGGTCTTCAAACACATGAACCAAACGTAGAAGTGTGATGTCTCATATTAAATCTGGACCTGCTCACCCTGCTTTAAAGTTCATGAAGCTGGTCTCTGTCGATGCCATTCTGCATTATCTTAGTTCAGTCACGACCGCTCTCCTCAAAATACTTCATTATCTGCATGCAGTAAGTTATACTTGGCTGTAAGGCTCTGTTCTGGGAGCTCCCTGCCCTTCCATGTGTGTACGTGGAACCCTGAGGTGGGTAGAGCACACCTCCCCTCTCTCTCATGTGCAGGGAGAGCAGCAGCAAATATACAAGATGGTCACCCCACCCTGTCCTTTCAAGGCCAATTCTTAAAAATACCTTTTAAGGACCAAATCTTATAAAGGAAACAATTTCAATTTAAGGTTTTTATTATTAAACACTTTCCATAAGTTGAATTGTTATATTGAGTCGAGTAAAATGTGATCACGTGTGTAAATTAAGCACTGATAGTATTTCAGTCAGGACCACTCTCCTCAAAATAATTAATTATCTGCATGCAGTAAGTTAGATTTGGTGGTATGGCTCTGTTCTGGGAGCTCCCTGCCCTTCCATGTGTGGACATGGAATGTTAAAGCCTGAGGCGGGGAGAGCATCAGCAAATAGGCAACACAACCAGCCCACCCCAACCTGTCCTTTCCAGGCCAATTCTTAAAAAGACCTTTAAAGGACCAAATCTTATCTTTACAAAAAGACACTTTTGAAATTTAAGATATTGATAAACAAACACTTTTCATAAATTGAATTGTCATATTGAAATGTGGAAATTAAGCACTGACAGTATTTCGGTCAGGACCACTCTCCTCAAAAGAATTAGTTATCTGCATGCAGTAAGTTAGATTTGGTGGTATGGCTCTGTTCTGGGAGCTCCCTGCCCTTCCATGTGCGTACGTGGAATGCTAAAACAAGAGGCGGGGAGAGCACACCTCCCTTCTCTCTCATGTGCATACATGAAAATCCAAAGGTAGGGAGAGCATCAGCAAATATATAAGATGTGCACCCCATCCTTTCAAGGCCATTCCTTGAAAAGGACCAACATTTTTTAATAAACAATAGAAATTTAAGATATTGATAAACAAACACTTTACATAAATTGAATCGTCAGGTGTGGGGGGCTGGTGGACTAGCGGCCTAAGAGGCCCACGTATAGAGGCTATAGTCCTCGTCCCAGAGGCTGCTGGTTCGATTCCTGGCCGGTCGACCATGTCTTCCCCAGCTCTCTACTCCCCACATTTCCTGTCTCTGTTCATCTAAAGCCCAAAAATATAACTTAAAAATGTGATACCGTGTGTAAATGAAGCACTTAAAGTAATTCAGTCAGGACCACGCTCCTCAAAAGAACAACTTCCCTCGCTTTTGTGTGCACACATGACAAGCCAAGGCAGGTAGAGCATCAGCAAAGACCCCCGAGGTTCAAAACAGAGCGAGCGTCAGTGAGGATATATATGACACTGATGAAATCAGACACAGCAGAGAGGAGGAGCTGGAGTGGAGGAGCTTTCAGCTGATGGGGGCTGGAGTGAAGAGCAGCTGATGTTCTGTGGGCGGAGCTTGACTTCATGGCGTGAACTAACGCTTCGCTCCGGGTGTTTAACTTCCTGCTGCAGCGCTGAAGTTGTTTCTAAACTTTGGGGCTGAACTCAGTTTGCTTCAACGCATCAGCAGCGAGCATTTTCAGGCTGAACGGTTCATTCATGCACCTGTGAAAACATCTGCTGCTGATCTCTCTCTCTCCCTCTCTCTCTCTCTCTCTCTCTCTCTCTCTCTCTCTCTCTCTCTCTCCCTCTCTCTCTCTCATGCTTCGCTGATCTGCTGCAACTAAGGACTCATGCGTTAGCCGACCAGCCGTTGATTAGTGAAGTGATTAATCAACTAATCAGGTAATAGATAACATTCTATGACGTGATGGTGCAAAGATAGTAAGGATGCAAGATGTCTCACTCCTCGATGATGTCGTCGACTAATTTTATCGTTCATGTCTGTCGGCTACGTCGATGAATCGTCTCCAGTCCTCGACATCGAGCACAACACACCTCACTTCCTGTGTCACTCTTTTTCCCGCCCAGGCTATTCCCAAAACAGAGCTACACCAGTTCACCACAAACCCCGTCCTGGAGCGGGTCACTTGTTGTGTTGAAACATTTCAAACTAAGAGTTTTTATCCTCTGTCCTTCTTTACATCCTTTCCTTTGTCCTCCGTTGTGTCCTCATTCCTCCATATTCTCTCCTCTTTTTATCATGTCTTTACGTCACTCTTACATCACCCTCCTTATTCCATTCCTTCCAGCTTTCCCTGTTCTTCTTCTTCATCTTCTTCTTCTCCCTTGCTCTCTTTCCTTCCTGAATCCTTTCTTTCCTTACTCTCGACCTCTCAAAGATGGATCAACATTTTTTCTCCTTCACTCGCTTTACTTTCCTTCCTCCCTTGTTTCCTTCTTTTCGTCGTATGTTCCTAATCCCTAAGTTTGCATGCAACCTGCTCTTTACTATTCCTTCCTTCCTATGCTTCCTTCTTTCCTCCCTTTTATCCATGTTTCCTTCCTCTCATCTCTCTGTTCTTCCTTTGAGTCTTCTTCTTAACATAACAAGTTGTGACACTCGACATCTCAGAGCAACAACAGTCACACACACACTCCCTCACATGTATCAATGCATGCAGAAATGCCTGCACACACACACACACACACACACACACACACACACACACACACACACACACACACACACACACACACACACACACACACACACATACACACACACACATGGAAAGACACACAAGCATGGCTGCTGAGCTGAGCTGTGCACAATGAGGCCATTTCTAAAGGAATAAATCACCTGAATTAGAAAGGTTCGGTCATCATGACACCAAAACACACACACACACACACGCACACACACACATGCACACATACACACACACGCACACACACACACACACATTGGGCATATTCATTCAGTCAGGTCAGCGTATCCCTCTGCAGGGGGAGATACAGTTCCTGCTACTGACAAGAGAAGAATAAGAGGCTGTTGACTGCGAGCGTGTGTGTGTGTGTGTGTGTGTGTGTGTGTGTGTGTGTGTGTGTGTGTGTGTGTGTGTGTGTGTGTGTAAGCTGTCTGGCCTATCAAGCTTGTTATTAAATATCCATGAGACCATTAAGCTAAATAGATGAATGGGACTCCGTTATTGCCCTGCCCGCGCACACACTCACAAACACTTACACACACACACACACACTCCACACACACACACACACACACACACACACACACACACGCACACACACACACACACACACTTCATATTCCTCTGCTGAACATGAGGCTCTTTGTAAAACTGAATATGAATATGAGGAACCGGAGGAAAATGAAATAGGGAACAAAAAGAGGCAAAAAGAGGAAGTATACCAGCCTCCTCGCCCTGTTTCCTCTCCTTCTTCCCTACTCCCTCCTTTCCTTTCCTTCCTCTCATTCCTCTTGTTTTAAATGTAAAGGGTTGATGTCATTTGTTAGTAATACTTTACTCTGAAGACTTACATGCTTACTTTTTTTGTCAGAACTATTACTAATATTAAAATCTCTCTGACGGAGACTTTCTCTTCCCCTGAAGGTCACATGATTCAGATTCTGACCCACGTACCAGACAATGGGAACCAGGTCCAGGGAGAAGTGGAGCAACATCCTGTCCTGTGGTCCAGACAACACCATGAGAGTGTCGTGGGTCCTAGTCCCCCTGTTGGAATTGTGATTTGCACCTGACAACTATCCTAATCCCTAACACTCAGCGACAAAACAGCTGATGCTGAGGGCGTTTTTACAGGACTCTGTTTTTGTAATTTCTCTTACATTATCTTCACTTAGATTCCTTTGTGCGTGTGCGCTTCTGTATGTGTGTGTGTGTGTGTGTGTGTGTGTGTGTGTGTGTGTGTGTGTGTGTGTGTGTGTGTGTGTGTGTGTGTGTTGACGATGAGATAATGGTACTTTCTCCTCTCCAGTTACCGCCTCCTGTCTGCTCTGAATCCCTCTGATTAAGGACACACACACACACACACACACACACACACACACACACACACACACACACACACACACACACACACACGTTCAAACACACTGATGGATTGATTGATGTGTTTAGAGTTGTACACACGTGTCTGTTTGTGCTGGATGTTGTGGGTGGTCATTTTATGTACGGCAGGTAAAATGAGCTGTGTGTGTGTGTGTGTGTGTGTGTGTGTGTGTGTGTGTGTGTGTGTGTGTGTGTGTGTGTGTGTGTGTGTGTGTGGGTCTTCCTGGGGGGGGTACAGTGTAAGAAGAGAAGACAGATAGTTATCAGAAGAAAGGAAATCTTTCCTCTCTCTTATTGTCTGGCCGGGTGAGTGCTCTCTGCGTTAATGCATGTGTGTGTGTGTGTGTGTGTCTCCGGTTTGTGTGTGTGTGTGTGTGTGTGTGTGTGTGTGTGGGTGATTACCCTTGTTCTACATGGAGAAAACACTGCTGAGCTGGTCATGCTTGCAGTCACATACGAGTGAGTAGTGAGCAGTCCTGGATGTAAAGAGGTTTGTGTGTTTGTTGGACGGAGAGTGAAACAACAAGAGGAGGAGAGACGGGAGGAAAACGGCGCTCTGATTATTCAGCTCGGCCCGGGCGAAGCTCGCGGGGTCGTTTAAATTTAAATGAGAAATATACGAGGAAAGGTCAGGAGGTCAACAAAATTATTGAAGTGCCTTTCACTGGAGGCCAGGAGTATGAACTCTGAGTTTAGACTCTGTCGCTCTGGACATGAAGAGATCTCCTCCATCTTTTACTCTGGGTCTTATTTTTACATAATTTAGGGGTCTAAATAAAGAATAGGTGAAACATTAGATTGCTTCAGCCTGCAGCAGTGAAACAGGCTGTAAGGGCTGTAACGTAATCCTTAGGGTTCGGATGTTCCCGATCAAATAACGTCACAACTGTGCTTTGATGGATCTGGACTGTGGAGGGGTTTCCCACCCAGAGAAGCAGGTCCCTCTTTAACTGTGAGTGTACTCCAGACTCTAAATCCAGTATTTTTAAGGCTCAGTAAAAACGTACATTTTAAACAATAAAACATCCCTACCCATGTAGGGGAGAACAGGGTTGGTTGTCACACGGGTTGGTTGGCACACTCGTGGGAGGGCGTTGTTTCTCAAATTGGGGTATGGACATTTCCAGAATTCGGATCAGAGCTCACCTACAGAGGGCCTGATCTCCTAAGATCCCAAATAACGAGCGCTAATTTGCGTGTGCAAATAATAATTTTGCACGTGTTATTTCTGGGCGTGTTGCGGGTGCAGATGAAACCACTTGGGTCAGATCAGCCGAGCGGTACGGCCCGGCACCCAGGCCGCGAGAGCAGTCAGACCGAAGGACCCAACCCGCCGCAGGAGACCCAGGCCAGGGGACAAGCCAAGGGCCCAGACCGGAAGCAAGCAGGTACCGCCGGAGCACCCAGGGCAACCCCCAGGTCACCCAGTAGGAGGAAAGGGGTGCGAGGGGGGAGAGATCCCGCAGCCCCCCCAAAGGGACACCCCCACAACACAACCCCCACAGCCCCCCAAGACGGAGCCAAAGGAGCCACCAGGGCCGAGGGGGCCCGGCACCAGGAGCAGACAGCCAGGCAGACGGGCAGGACCAGGACCAGAGCCCGCCAACCGGCGCGCCGGAGCGGGGGGAGGGCGGAGGCGGCAGGGCCAATCCCCCCTGCCCCCCCCAGACGGCCCGACCACTCCCCCCAGCCACGCCCCCCACCCACGCCCCGCGACTGATGGACCAGGCCGCGGGGGCATGGAGGGACACCCCAATGGCTGCCGTAGTAACACCCCCCCAGCTTGTTATCTTGTTTTGATTGGCTAACACATGTAGTAATGCTTGTTAGCCCAGCTGTTGCAGGCATGTTGTAAAGCGATGTTATGATGAGCGTTACAGTGACCGCAGCCATGTGTGCGTAACGCTGTGCCAGTTTGCACCTGCCTTTCAAACGTGCTAAATATAGACGCAAAAACAGCGCCCGCTATCTGCTTCAGGTTTGATAAATCACATTGCGTGTGCTAAATGATTTTATCTGCATCTCCTCCTCCCAGTATTTTGTGCGTTCTGATGATCTACATGTGTTCTGCATATTCATGAAGGCAAACACGCTAAATGATTAGCGAGTGCTATTTTGCTCGTTTGAAAGACGCAATCCTCGGTGCTCACGGTTAGTAGGTCAGCTTTGCGCGCACTATCAAGTTTGCACGTGTTTTTATACACGCAAACCTGTAGTAGATCAGGCCCATAGTCTTCTCTGGAGTAAGACAGCTGAACTTGAGGTGAGAGGACTTTTTGTGTTTTTCATGTCAAATTGTAAATATTCAGCTCCTCAGTATTTTTCTTCTCGGCTTTTAAACGATGGGTTTATAACAAAACAAGTGTTACCCTTACAAAGTGTGAGGGGGAAGCTATACTTTAGATTTGTATGAGCTAGCTAACTACTTGTTAGATGGTTGTTAGCCTTGATGCTAGCAAAAAATTCAAGTTGGGGTTGGTCGTCACATTCTCTTTGGGGTTGGTTGTCACACATGATAAAACAGTGATCTCGTTGCAACCATCGCAGCCTGTTCCATCGTTTTCAACAACTCATTTTAAAGATGGTAAACAAGTCAACCTCTGAAAGTTAGAAGCTGAAGACGTCGGTTGAAACCCAAAGGACTTCAGTGTGACGAGGACACAACTCAACAGGAAGCTGACGGTTTGATTATTCAAGAGAAAGATAGAAATCAAGAGAGAGAGACGAAGCAATAAACAGACGTAGAGGTTCCAGCCAAGGGTCAAAGGTCACTCACCACCAGGTTCCCGATGACCATGACCAGCATGAAGACCAGGATGCAGAGCGGTTGACCAGCAACCTCCATGCAGTCCCACATGGTCTCAATCCACTCGCCGCACAGGACCCTGAAGACGATGAGGAAGGAGTGGAAGAAGTCCTTCATGTGCCAGCGAGGAAGAGCGCAGTCCTTCGAAATCTTACACACGCAGTCCTGGAGGACAAAGACACGGTACAGTGGACTCAAACCGCATTCACATGAATCCACCTGAGACTGAATGTATCCGATGCCTTACCTGGTAGTTTTTACCGAACAGCTGCATGCCGACCACGGCGAAGATGAAGACGATGATGGCGAGGACGAGCGTCAGGTTGCCCAGAGCGCCCATGGAGTTGCCGATGATCTTGATTAGCGTGTTGAGGGTGGGCCACGAACGGGCGAGTTTGAAGACACGGAGCTGGACGGAGAGAGAGAGACACAAAGACAGGATGAAGTCAGGGTTTAAAGCCTCTGAGCATCTTCAGAGGAATGTGTCCTTCTTTGGTAAAAGGCTGTCGGTCTGTTTTTGAAGGAATACTGATGGACATTCATGTAAACTCAAAACATCAGAGACGAGAAAGAACATCACATGAAATCAAAAAACAAAGAAAACATCAGAAAGAAGAAGAAGAGTGAGAAGAAGACCAGAAACAAATAAACCTGTGTGTGTGATTGTCCCTGTCGCAGAGTCTGATTAACGTGAAGTGACGCTTTGAGAGACGGACACAGGCAGACGCCGACGGGCTTCAAAGATCTGAGTGTGTGTGTGTGTGTGTGTGTGTGTGTGTGTGTGTGTGTGTGTGTGTGTGTGTGTGGTTGATTGATTTGGATGACTATCATCCTCGTCGTGTGCAGCAGAAACTGACGCAGCCAACCCTCTTCTTTTAGTGATATCAGACATAAATCCTCTCTCCCCTTCACTCCCCCCCGCTCTCTGCTGTTTCAGACGTCAGATTCAAATGGACACGAGAAACATGACGAGAGAGTTCAGCTGTTAGAATCTGCAGAGTAAGAGACTCTGACGCTCCAGACGGACTGAAGAGGCTGAAGTAAGTTTGATCTGTTTGGTTGAATAATTATCACACCGATAATTTTAATCAAACAAGGAAAGAACGAGCAGACTCCCAAATCTATGGAAGATGGAGAAAAAAAATAAGATGCAATATATCTTTTTATTCTGAGACTTTAATCCCAGATTTCTGACTTTAATCCCAGAATTCTAACTTTAATTTAAGAATTCTTCAATCTCTGAATTCTAACTTTAATCCCAGAATTCTGACTTTAATCTCAGAGTTCTGACTTTAATCTCAGAATTATGTCTTTAATGTCAGAATTCTAACTTTAATCCCAGAATTCTGACTTTAATCCCAGATTTCTTACTTTAATCCCAGAATTCTGACTTTAATTTAAGAATTCTTCAATCTCTGAATTCTAACTTTAATCCCAGAATTCTAACTTTAATCTCAGAACTCTGACTTTAATCCCAGAACTCTGACTTTAATTTAAGAATTCTTCAATCTCTGAATTCTAACTTTAATCTCAGAACTCTGACTTTAATCCCAGAGTTCTGACTTTAATCCCAGAATTCTGTCTTTAATCCCAGAACTCTGACTTTAATCCCAGAATTCTAACTTTAATTTAAGAATTCTTCAACCTCTGAATTCTAACTTTAATCCCAGAATTCTGACTTTAATCTCAGAACTCTGACTTTAATTTAAGAATTCTTCAATCTCTGAATTCTAACTTTAATCTCAGAACTCTGACTTTAATCCCAGAGTTCTGACTTTAATCCCAGAATTCTGTCTTTAATCCCAGAACTCTGACTTTAATCCCAGAATTCTAACTTTAATTTAAGAATTCTTCAACCTCTGAATTCTAACTTTAATCTCAGAGTTCTGACTTTAATCTCAGAATTATGTCTTTAATGTCAGAATTCTAACTTTAATCCCAGAATTCTGACTTTAATCCCAGATTTCTTACTTTAATCCCAGAATTCTGACTTTAATTTAAGAATTCTTCAATCTCTGAATTCTAACTTTAATCCCAGAATTCTAACTTTAATCTCAGAACTCTGACTTTAATCCCAGAACTCTGACTTTAATTTAAGAATTCTTCAATCTCTGAATTCTAACTTTAATCTCAGAACTCTGACTTTAATCCCAGAGTTCTGACTTTAATCCCAGAATTCTGTCTTTAATCCCAGAACTCTGACTTTAATCCCAGAATTCTAACTTTAATTTAAGAATTCTTCAACCTCTGAATTCTAACTTTAATCCCAGAATTCTGACTTTAATCTCAGAACTCTGACTTTAATTTAAGAATTCTGACTTTAATCCCAGAATTCTGACTTTAATCTCAGAACTCTGACTTTAATTTAAGAATTCTGACTTTAATCCCAGAATTCTAACTTTAATTTAAGAATTCTTCAATCTCAGAATTCTAACTTTAATCTCAGAATTCTGACTTTAATCCCAGAATTCTGACTTTAATCTCAGAGTTCTGACTTTAATCTCAGAATTCTGACTTTAATCTCAGAGTTCTGACTTTAATCTCAGAATTCTGACTTTAATCTCAGAGTTCTGACTTTAATCTCAGAATTCTGACTTTAATCCCAGAATTCTGACTTTAATCTCAGAACTCTGACTTTAATCTCAGAACTCTGACTTTTTTAAGGTTTTAAAATGTTTTTGCACTGGGTTGCAAATTTAGCTTGATTTTAATTAGAGTAATCGCAATATATGGGATGTGCAAACATTAGCGTCTGTAAGCATTCTGGGTAATTTACTGGTTCTTCATGGTCAGACATTCCGCTCTGTGACACCAGAGTCCAGTTCAGTGACAGCTCTGTTATGTCTTAATATCAGCATCATAGCTCCGCCTCAGTTACTGAATTGCTCCGCCTACTTTTGAGTCACTTTGTTCTGCTCGATCAGCGCGTCTCCATCTTTTATCCCTTTAGCGCCGTGGTTGTGAGCGACAGAAGGGTACGCTCACAGAGGGAAACAAGGTCTGCTTGTTTAGAGACAATGATCCTCATCAGCTGAGAGGACTTTCATCTGACAGAGTTTTGTTTTCATGCCTTTTAAAGAGAATCTGAGTCTGATAAAGACGATGTGGACTCGTGGTTTTACCAGTCTGAAGGATCGCAGCACACTGAGCCCCTCCACGTCCGACAGGCCCAGCTCCATGAGGCTGAGGCAGACGATGATGCTGTCGAAGATGTTCCAGCCCGTCTGGAAGTAGTAGTACGGATCCAGAGCGATGATCTTCAACACCATCTCCAATGTGAAGATCGCCGAGAACACCTGAGAGACGGACGGACGGACGGACGCAGGAAGAAGAGGAGTTAAACACAAACAGACACGTAGAAAAAATGCAGCTCGTTTGGTATATTCAAAGAGTTATTACCTGCCCATGGATGTTTGGAAATGGCTTTCACACACACACACACGCACACACACACACACACACACACACACACACACACACACACACGCATGCACACACACACACCAAAGAGCTGGACACGCTCAGGTAGACACACAAACACAACCATGAGCATAAACACACTGAGATACGAGAGCTGAATGGAGGGCAGAGCTCGCCAAGGGGTAGGACATTTCAGACTGGGTTAAATTCACACACACACACACACACACACACGCATACACACACACACACACACACACACACACACACACACACACACACACACACACACACGTCACCTCCTATAACTCCAGCTGAAGCACAGAAGTTCCTTAAAAGCCAACAAGAGTTCAGCTGCTGAAAACGACACGATTAGCTGCTACGCTCTTCTTAGCGTACTCTGTTTTAATTGGATGGCGAGTTTCGAGTTACGACCATGGGCTGTGTGACAGACGTCGCCACCGTGACATCACACACCACTTCGTCCGCTGTCTTTTCGAAGTCAAGCGCTCAGCACTTCATCAGACATCATCCCTGAGACCAATGTAAGAATGTGACTGAGAGTAAAAACGGTCTGTTAGTCCAACAAAGCGACAGACACACTGATTATTCGTCTGATATTTACACAAACACGTTCCTGAGCACCTAGCAGCTCCCACCTGTCACTCAAAGAGGCCACGCCCCTAACCCCACCTCCCTTTAATCCTGATTTAATGTCAACATGTGAGTTGTTTATAAACTCTTCCCGTACAGTTGGCTAGAGAAGCCACACGTGTGTTTCTGCTGTGAAGTCATTTTAACACAGGTCTCTATGGAGGTCGACTCTCTTTCAGAGTCAGCCTCTAGTGGCCATTTGAAGAACTGCGACTCAACATCACATCAGAACTGTAAGAAAACATCAGAGTCAAAAAGAACACACAAACAAACTGTGAGCGGCGGTCTGCAGCTCCGCTCCTGATTCCTAAACCTCTGATTAATTCAGACGTCACTTTGCTCCTGTGATTTGATCCTTTAAGCCGTCCCCTCTGCAGACCTCAGCTTGTCTCGGGTCAGCCTCGCTCTGCTTCACATCACGTGTGTGTTTGATGTGTGTGTGTTCAAAGTGTGTGTTCAAAGTGTGTGTTTGTCCTTGCAGAGGAAACAGCAGCCCGCTCCCTGCTTGTTGTTCCAGAAAGACGGGGATCCTCGATGTGACACCGTCTACGTGACACACGTGTGTCCATTTCTCAGCCTCTCTCTATGTGTGTGTGTGTGTGTGTGTGTGTGTGTGTGTGTGTGTGTGTGTGTGTGTGTGTGTGTGTGTGTGTGTGTGTGTGTGTGTTTATGCGAGTCTGTGCAAGAAAAGCACAAAAAAAGGGAGTTCTGAGGCTTAATTAAGTGTGACTGAATATTTTGTCTGTACGCAAAATCACTCAATCACAAAATCAGGCTGTTTCCGGGGTTACCTCTCGCTCTAAAACACACACACACACACACACACACACACACACACACACACACACACACACACACACACACACACACACACACACACACACACACACACAAAGATGATCCTCTTATACGGGCTCATTAACTCTGTAGTGCGTTGATTAGCTACTCAACAATCACGCTGTTATTATTACTGACATCAGAAGAGCCTCTCTCTCGCCCTCTTACACATGTGAGAGAGTGATGTGGGGATGAAGGAGGCCCTCTTAGGACAAAAAGGTTGAGAAAAACTCTGACTAAAGAGGAAAATGTGAAATAAATCATCCCGTAAGAGAGTCAGAGTGTGCATCTCAAACAAAGAAGGAGAAGAAGACGAGGAGGAGGAGGAGGAGGAGGAGGAGGAGGAGGAGGAGGAGGAGGGCGGCTGGTGAGCAGGTTTCTGTCAGGGCGACACGGCGGCCGTGTCTCAGTGAACGCTGGTGTTGTGTTACTGATAAGAGGAGTGTGTTGACGTCAGGCCGGGTGATGATGAAGGCTGATGAAGTTAAGCTCAGTTCATCTGTCAAATATCAGCCGCAGCCTGTGGCCTCAAACGGGGCGCTGAGGACGGAGACATCACACAGCAGCTGCACATATGAGGCAAGAGCTTTGTTGTTACTCAAGAAGCACAAATAAAAAACTCTTCTGTTTGTTGTTTCTGCTTTTAGACCGAGGATATTCAGCGAGTGTTGATTTTAGCCGGCCGGACCCTGTGTGGATCTTTTGTCCGATACAAGATACAGAGGTAACAACAGCAGATGACCTGCTAAGGCTGGAACTATCCAGGAAGTGAAACATCTTCATTAATGATGGGACCTCAGTGTTTTTATGTTTCTGTTCCTGCTGAGTCTCAGCTTCACTGTAAACAGGTCCACAGAGTCTTCCCTCTGGCTTCCTTCAGCAGTATGAACCTGAAACAGAAACTGATGTTCTTGTGATGTTCTTGTAATTAACGGGTCTTCAGTTTGCTGAAATAACAACATCATGATGCAGATTAGTCCAAAGTCCAAAGTCAAGCTTTGTCAGGTCTGTCCTCAAGAGGAGAAGAAAACTACGTCTACAATGTTTGTTTGTTGAATGGAGGTCTATGAAAGAGGATTAGAGACACTGATGTTTCTTTAGCTCTGACCTTCTTCACAGAATGTTCCATTTGTTCTCAGAATTCTGACATCATCAAAGACAGAATTCTGACATCATCAAAGACAGAATTCTGACATCATCAAAGACAGAATTCTGACATCATCAGACAGAACTCTGACATCATCAAAGACAGACTTCTGACATCATCAAAGACAGAACTCTGACATCATCAGAGACAGAACTCTGACATCATCAAAGACAGAACTTTGACATCATCAAAGACAGAACTCTGACATCATCAAAGACAGAATTATGAAATCATCAAATAAATAATTATGACATCATCAAAGACAGAATTATGACATCATCAAAGACAGAATTATGACATCATCAAAGACAGAATTATGACATCATCAAAGACATAATTCTAGAATTCTGTCTTTGATGATGTCAGAATTCTAGAACACCTGCTGTTGCTCTCCATACAGACTGTTTTTCCTGCTGACACCTGACTGGTGGATACTACTCAGACTACAGACAGAGACCAGAACCCTCCTCAGACTAAAACCCAGACCCTGAGATCCAGATTCAACATGTCTCTGAATCAGAATCTGTAATTACAGGTTAGTTGTAGCTGAAAGTAAAAAGCTTTGTCAGGTCTGTCCTCAAGAGGAGAAGAAAACTACGTCTACAATGTTTGTTGGGAGGTCTCAATGGAGGTCTAGAGACATGTTTTTTAGCTGTGACCTTCTTCACGGAATTTGTTCTCAGAATTCTGTCTTTGATGATGTCAGAATTCTAGAACACCTGCTGTTGTTCTAAACACACCTCTACAGTCGACTCTACATCCTGGTGATTTCATTGAAGCTGCTTCGGCCTTCTCTTTATTTTTCTATAGACGACCTTTGGGGCTTTTTAACGCCTTCATTCACAGCTCCCCCGGCGTGCCACATTGCTTTTTTAAATTATTTTTATTTATGGCCTTTGCCTTTATTGATAGGACAGCTGAAGAGAGACAGGAAATATAGGAAGCATAAAGCCAGGGGGGGGCATGCACCAACAGACCGAGGGTCAGGGTCGAACCTGGGCCGCTGCATTAAGGATGTAACCTCTGTATATGAGGCGAACACTCTAACCTCTGAGTTAAACCAGCGCCCCTCTCATGTTCCTACAAAATATGTCTCCTTTAAACCAGCATGCTCTCCTTTCAGCAGAAACCAGGTTTTCCTCCACGTCTCCTCCTCGTGTGCTTCTCCATCAGTCTGCTGGTCTCTGATTGGATGGACGAGAATTAGAGATGTGGAGCATTTATCCACTTCCTGTTATACGATTTGAAAAAACTCATAAGAAGCATCAAAAAGCTTCACAGCCACGTAAACAGGAAGGTTAATCTCCGCCTAATTTAAGACAAACTTAATCCATAACAGAGCGGCAGAATTAACCTGCACCACAGTTTACTGTGGAGAACTCCGAGGTGAGATTCAAGTTCAGCACTGAGGACACCGAGAGAGAGATTCTGCAGAGGCAGAGAGTGATTCACCCAGCGAGGGATGAGAAACTACTCTGACCAGCTACTCTGTGTGTGTGTGTGTGTGTGTGTGTGTGTGTGTGTGTGTGTGTGTGTGTGTGTGTGTGTGTGTGTGTGTGTGTGTGTGTGTGTGTGTGTGTGTGTGTCGACATCAGCACTCACTAATAACAGTAACATCAGCACAGAGAGGATGACACGGACTCTGTATGTGTGTGTTTGTGAGAGAGAGACACGTGACTGTTTTTGTCACAAGCAGGCAGATGTAATGAGTAAGCACCATGGCACGCACATACACACACACGTACACACACGTACACACACACACACACACACACACACACACACACACACACACACACACACACACACACACACACACACACACAAATACACACGACTGGCAGGTTAAGGCTGCAGATCAGGCTGGAGTCCTGCAGGAGAGTCAAATCTACAAAAAATGAATTTCTGTTTTTTGATGCCAGGCTTCTAAAATGTTCTTAAAATCGAGGTGTCCCATGTTTACATCACTGTGAAATAAAAACTCAGCTAAAGACTTTATTCCTTCTACATGCAGGTAAAGCATGGTGAAACAAAGCAGAAACCTCCAGCGTTCAAATATAAAGCCAATGCAGAAGTCCAAAAAACTACACTTCCCCAAATGTCCACTAGAGGCTATCTCCTGCAGTGAGTCAGTCCCCATAGAGCCCCATGTTAAATGTTACAGCAGAAATAAACATGTTTACAGCCTGGGACAGAAACAGTTTGGGTCTCTGTAGCTCATTTTTCTCTTCATGAAAGAACCAAAGCAGAAAGGAATAGAACAGATCAAAGCAGAATAGAATGGAACAGATCAAAGCAGAATAGAATGGAACAGATCAAAGCAGAAAGGAATAGAACAGATCAAAGCAGAATAGAATGGAACAGATCAAAGCAGAATAGAATAGAACAGATCAAAGCAGAATAGAATAGAACAGATCAAAGCAGAACAGAGCGCAATGGAACAGATCAAAGCAGAACAGAGCGGAATGGAACAGATCGAAGCAGAAAGGAATAGAATGGTACAGATCAAAGCAGAATAGAATGGAACAGATCAAAGCAGAATAGAATGGAACAGATCAAAGGATAATAGAATGGAACAGATCAAAGCAGAATAGAATGGAACAGGTCAAAGCAGAATAGAATGGAACAGATCAAAGCAGAATAGAATGGAACAGATCGAAGGAGAATAGAATGGAACAGATCAAAGCAGAATAGAATGGAACAGGTCAAAGCAGAATAGAATGGAACAGATCAAAGGAGAATAGAATGGAACAGATCAAAGGAGAATAGAATGGAACAGATCAAAGCAGAATAGAATGGAACAGATCAAAGCAGAATAGAATGGAACAGATCAAAGGAGAATAGAATGGAACAGATCAAAGGAGAATAGAATGGAACAGATCAAAGCAGAATAGAATGGAACAGATCAAAGCAGAATAGAATGGAACAGATCAAAGGAGAATAGAATGGAACAGATCAAAGCAGAATAGAATGGAATGCTTCCAATGGATCAAAGCAGAATAACAACAGTGATTAATTGTAGACAGAAGCAGAGACACCAGGGACGATCATATACATGTCAAACTGATCTGAGTGAAGGAGTCGGTCACATGTCCCCTCTGCCTGTTGACACTGTGATAAAAACTCTCTATAGAGCTCATTTCTCTCTTCATGACGACTCTCTCTCCTTCAGGCTTCACTTTGCCGTCAGAAAGCCCATTTATTTTTGCATTATTCCTGGATGTGACGCACACGTGTTCCCCCTGCCTGCAGCATGCTGATCAGCTGATGTTTACACACCCTCACGTTACTGAACTAAAGACGTTTGTCTGATTTCAAGACAAACGTCTGAAGAAGCATCAAAAGTCCCTGAGTTTTAGAGTTCCCTCCCCTGCCTCAGAGCCTCTGAGCAAGGACACGACTGTGCCGACCAAATTAGAAAACACTCACAGCAGCCCACTGTGTGTGTGTGTGTGTGTGTGTGTGTGTGTGTGTGTGTGTGTGTGTGTGTGTGTGTGTGTGTGTGTGTGTGTGTGTGTGTGTGTGTGTGTGTGTGTGTGTGTGTGTGTGTGTGTGTGTGTGATTCTCTGTGTGTACATACCCGGTAACAACCTCACACTGTGCAAAATGCCAGATCACACAGGGAGCACCTTTATCAAGAGGGCCGCACACACACAGAAACACACTCTGTCTTTGAGTTTCACCTCCTCTGTCCTCTCTCTTTTTCTTTCTCCACAAAGGAACTTCATTACGGACGATTCTCAGGCTCATTTTTCACTCACACACCAACACGACCGAGAGGAAAATAAGAGGCAGTAAATATTTATTATCAAAACCTTCCATTTATTCATACCAAATCTGCATAGTCCTTAAATTCTCCAGAGGGCAGAGGCGGACTTTAGGGGACGCAGAGTTGGATTTCACAAGTTTTAAAGTGTCGTTTAGAACAGCAGAGGCTTGGACTGAGTTTGGAATAATGTGTGTTAAACCTGCAAATATTCACCTTTCACATCCGATCAAGAAACCCCAACCCCATCATGTCTGTCCTCATATAACCCCCTGAGGACTCACAGCTGAGATCCATGAACGGTGTCTGACTGAACTCCAGAGGCTGACCAGCACCAGGATTTCTCTGAGGCGTTCTGTTTCAGCTGCTGGGCCCCTGAGTCTCAGCTTCACTGTATCTAAGGAAGTCACACCGGCTGAAATATGACGTCTGAATTCTCAGCTTCATCCCAAAGAGCTTATAGCGCCCTATTCCCCCTCTAGAACTCTACGCTCCCAACATGCAGGCCTGCTCATCGCACCTGAAGTCTCTAAAAGTAGTATGGGAGGTAGAGCATTCAGTTATCAAGCCCCTCTCCTTTGGAATCATCTACCAGTCAGGGTCCGGGAGGCAGACACCCTCTCTACTTTTAAGAGTAGGCTTCAAACTTTCCTTTTTGATAAAGCTTATAGTTAGAGCTGGATCAGGCTTGGACCAGGTCTTAGTTATGCTGCTATAGGCTTAGACTGACACACTGGGATCCTGTCTTTCCCTCTCTCTCCTCTCTCTGCCTGTCTCTCACTTTAACTCTTCCTGTCCCATTAAAGTTACTAACCATAGACCTTTCTGGAGTCCCTGAGCTCCCTTGTCTCGTAGGTTCCTCTGGATTTCTGCTGTAGATTCCTTTTTTGGGGTCTGTCATTCATCCTTTCTTTCTTTCTTTCTTTCTTTCTTTCTTTCTTTCTTTCTTTCTTTCTTTCTTTCTTTCTTTCCCTCTTTGTTCTTTCCATGTTTCTTCATCCTTTATGACTCCTTTTCTCATCCCCTCCTTTCCTTCTATCCTTTCCTTCCCCATTTATTCTCCTTTTTTTCTTTCTTCCTCTCTTCTCTCTTTTCTTAGACCTTTCTGGAGTCCCTGAGCTCCTCCTAGACTGACACACTGGGATCCTGTCTTTCCCTCTCTCTCCTCTCTCTGCCTGTCTCTCACTTTAACTCTTCCTGTCCCATTAAAGTTACTAACCATAGACCGACCTGGAGTCCCTGAGCTCCCTTGTCTCGTAGGTTCCTCTGGATCTCTGCTGCTGTGGACGTGCCAGACTCCAGCTGCTACAACTACTACTATCTGTCTCCCCACTATCATCTCTCTCTCTCTCTCTTCATCTCCCTCTATCCCTCTCTCCAACACGGTCTCAGCAGATGTGTGTCTAACATGAGTCTGGTCCTGCTGGAGGTTTCTGCCTGTTAAAGGAAGTTTGTCCTTGCCACTGTAACTTGCTAAATGCTGCAAAGTGCTCTGCTCATGGTGGATTAAGATGAGATCAGACTGAGTCCTGTCTGGAAGATGGGACTGGATCTGATCCGGTCTAGATGTTGGGTCTTTGTTATAATAGAACATAGAGTACGGTCTAGACCGGCTCTGTTTGGAAGGAGTCTGAGGAGAATGTTTGTTGTGAATTGGTTCTTTATAAATAAAGATTGATTGATTGAAATGTAGACGTGAATATTGTTGATATAAGGTTGATAAAGTGTCTCACATGGCTTAAAGTAAAAACTGGTAAACCTCTCTCCTCAAGAGCTTCATAAGTGACACAAGCAGGGACATGCATCTCACTCTGGAAGCTGTGATCCACATTAAGTCCATCCCTCCCACAGCTGACACACGCTGCTCATGAGCCTGTCTGAAAAAGGGGAAAGCCCGAATGACTCCGAGGTAGCTTACTAAAAGTTGAGTCTGATTCTGAAGCTCCTGATACTCGTGGCTTTGACAAAAAACCCTTCGACCAGACTCGCCAACAAACCCTACCGTCTGCCTCCAGCGTCAGAGCCATTACAGGTTAAGTGTACTCAGGAGAGTCTGTGGGATTAATGCACGGAGCGGCTCTGTGGATAAAAGCAGGCAGCGGTATGTTTCCTTTAGATCTCTGCACACATGGAAATATTGATACGACGTGAAACCAGAGAGCAAACGCCAAACAACAACAAACAGTGGAAGCATTAGCAGACATTGATTCTGTCAGCGCTGTAATGTCCTGACATGATCCTCTACACACTGCCTTACATAACACACATACACACACACACACACACACACACATACACACACAGCAGAGGCTCTCCTGTCCGTCAGAAAGGCTAGCTAAATGCTATGTAAACATCTGTGAGGATTAGCGGCTTTATCCTCTAAAGAACTTAGCGACTCCAGACTGGAATCGGATCCTGTTGACGTGACTCGGCCTTTATCTGAGACCTGAACGCCTCATAATTGAATAGAAGTTTGGACTGTTTACGCTGCAGATGCACGGCTCCGTCAAACTGCAGAGGAGGCGAGGGCAACGCCGCAGGAACATTATATAACTGTGGACTGAGTGAGGTTCCTTCAGGTCGTGTTACAGACTGACTGACCAGGTGAACAAGCTGAAGACAGGTGCATTAAAATATCACATCTTACTCCCTTCAATAGAAATCATCAGGAAGGATCATCACATGAATACAGAACTCTTTAAGACAATACATTAGAAGCATCTTACACATGATGAAAATAAACATCTCTCATTTGTTTGTAATATGAAGTTTTCTGGAGAGTAGGAGGAGAAAGAGTCTGTGGAGTTACAAAAGCTGTCTTGCGACACCTTTGCCTCCCTTTGCAGTGCCTGTTTATTCCTCATTAGTCCTTTCTGGAGTCCTTGAGCTCCCTGGTCTCGTAGGTTCCTCTGGATCTCTGCTGTAGACGGCCTGCTTCTACCTACGTGCCAGGGTCCAGCTGCTACAAATGCTACTAACACACTCCTCTAGAACAATACGCTCCCAACATTCAGGCCTGCTCATCGTACCTACAGTCTCTAAAAGTAGTATGGGAGGTCGAGCCTTCAGTTATCAGGCCCCTCTCCTTTGGAATCATCTACCAGTCAGGGTCCAGGAGGCAGACACCCTCTCTGCTTTTAAGAATAGGCTTCAAACTTTCCTTTTTGATAAAGCTTATAGTTAGAGCTGGATC
>NC_048288.1:31541530-31583187 GCF_009762535.1 Notolabrus celidotus
TGTTCTGTAAGAGCAGCGAGTGCCGAGGGGAGAGACAGTGACTCAGCAGATCTTACACGCACGCACACACACACACACACGCACACACACGCACACACACACAACACATAATACACACATTTGTGCTGATTTGGATATGAACCCAAAAATTTAATACATGAATATCACCAAACACACACACACTTGCACACTTGGTTTCGTGGTTAATGAAGGAAACTCTCTCTCTCTCTCTCTCTCTCTCTCTCTCTCTCTCTCTCCCTCTCCCTCTCTCTCTCTCTCTCTCTCTCTCTCTCTCTCTCCCTCTCTCTCTCTCTCTCTCTCTCTCTCTCTCTCTCTCTCTCTCTCTCTCTCTCTCCCTCTCTCTCTCTCTCTCTCTCTCTCTCTCTCTCTTTCTGACTCTCTGGCACAGAATCAGTGATACCCGGGGTTGGCTGGGCCAGCGACACACACTCACACTCACACTCACACTCACACTCACACAGATACAAACTCAGACATGGTTGCACAATTCCATTTCAGAACACACACGTGCACATGGACCAAAATATGCACACACACTCGAACACAAAGGAGCGTTAAGAGACTCACTTGCATGCAAAATTCGGACACATTCATGGTTACACAAACAAACACACTCACACACTCTGAAAAGCACAAACACAAAAAAATAATCTGCCAACTTTTCTTTAAAGTTGGTGACGTCTGTATGAGTGTGAGTCACTTTTTTCCCTCTTCCTCTCTCTTGGGTCTTCCTCACCTTGTTGGGAATCTAGTTTGCGTAACCACCTGCTCACTATACATCATCGCAGGAGTAGGAACACTCTCACTTCAACATCCGTTTTGGTGACTGGCTGTTGATTTTGCACCTGATGTCCCTGAACTCACCGTACGCACACTCTGTGTATATCCCTGAATTAGAAGCTTAAATGCTGCCTGCGTTGTTCCTCACCTTCCATGGCGTCGGTGAGGTAGCTGGCGGCACTGAGCGCTCTCCCCCTCCGCTCCGAGTCCTGCGTGGACGAAGGACGAGGGAGCAGCATGGTGCTGAGCTCGGTGGTGGACGTGGGGACCTGAGACGGAAACAAGAGAACGAGGAGGTCAGTGATTTTATCTGCTCTTCACATTGTTTTAAATAAAGTTTTGAATGTGCAGAAATGATCCCAGCAGCCCCGCCCCCCTCCCCCCTCGGGGAGTTCAGGACCCCCCTCAGAGACAAACCTGCCTGAACCTTAATTTGCTCAGGTGTGATTACATAACACTTCCTGGTAACTGTTCCCCCAATGAGATGTGACGCATGGGCTTGAAGGTCGCCGCCCACTAGACGACGCCTACATCCTGTCTGTGTGCCAGGCAGGGAAGCACCAGGGAAACACACACACACACACACACACACACACACACACACACACACACACACACACCTACACACACACACACTCAGAGACGCTCTAACAGCAGTCACCGAGCACTGATCTAGCTTCTGTGGATTGTCATGGTAACATGTTCATAGAAGCCCCCCTCCTCTTCCTCCCACTCCTCTCTCCATCAGAGGAGCAGCAGGACGACAGGTCCGAGCTCCACATGGACTTAAAGTCGACACAGGAAACTACACGCTGAACTCGGGGCAGCTCATTTCTTCACATGTGGATGTAGGAGTTTCTTTTGTAAAAAGTGTGAAGCAGTAAGAATCTCAAACTCAGAACAAACACGAGAAGAATGCGTCACAAATAAAGTACAGATCAATACCTCACGTCCTGGTTTATGATTCAAAATGTGTCCGACTCTTTATAAAAAGGGACAAGCTCAGATTTAGAAAAATGAAGCCAAAGCAGGAGTCCTAAATACTGCAGTTCCTCCAGTGTCCACTAGAGTGTGTCTCCTGCAGTTCCTCCAGTGTCCACTAGAGTGTGTCTCCTGCAGTTCCTCCAGTGTCCACTAGAGGCTGTCTCCTGCAGTGAGTCAGTCCCCATAGAGCCCCATGTTAAATGTTACAGCAGAAATAAACGTGTTTACAGACTGGTACAAAAACTGTTTGGGTTTTTACAGCTCATTTCTCTCTTCACAGATCAAAGAAGAACAGAATGTAATGGAACAGATCAAAGAAGAATGGAATGGAACAGATCAAAGAAGAACAGAATGTAATGGAACAGATCAAAGAAGAAAGGAATGGAACAGATCAAAGAAGAACAGAATGTAATGGAACAGATCAAAGAAGAATGGAACGGAACAGATCAAAGAAGAATAGAAAGGAATGGAACACATAAAAAGAAGAATAGAACGGAACAGATCAAAGAAGAATACAATGGAACAGATCAAAGAAGAATAGAATGGAACAGATCAAAGAAGAATAGAACAGAACAGATCAAAGAAGAATACAATGGAACAGATCAAAGAAGAATACAATGGAATGGAACAGATCAAAGAAGAAGAGAATAGAACGGAACAGATCAAAGGAGAATAGAATGGAATGGAACAGATCAAAGAAGAATAGAATAGAATGGAACAGATCAAAGAAGAATAGAATGGAACAGATCAAAGGAGAATAGAATGGAATGGAACAGATCAAAGAAGAATAGAATGGAACAGATCAAAGGAGAATAGAATAGAACGGAACAGATCAAAGAAGAATAAAATGGAATGGAACAGATCAAAGAAGAATAAAATGGAATGGAACAGATCAAAGGAGAATAGAATGGAATGGAACAGATCAAAGAAGAATAGAATGGAACAGATCAAAGGAGAATAGAATAGAACGGAACAGATCAAAGAAGAATACAATGGAATGGAACAGATCAAAGAAGAATAAAATGGAACAGATCAAAGCAGAATAGAACAGAATACCTCTGATATCAAAGTAACGATTCTCACATAATTAGGCTTAATAAGGGGCGTGGTTAAGGCCTCAACTTAACGTCCATGCCCCAACTGAAAGTTAAGTTGAGTCATCATTTCCAATATGGCGACCGTTATCATTGAAACCAATGGGTGATGTCACTGAGACCACGCCCATGTTTTATTCAGCCAATGGATAACTTCACGTGTGCCAACCCCTTCCTCCTCTTTAGCTCCACCCTCTCACCCAGATGTGGTCACCTCTGGCTCCAGAGAACCAACATGGCGGTGACCAAATGATGAACTTGAGGTTTCCTGTATGTAGCAGAGAGACCGCTGGATGGGTACGACTTTCATTCTTATGGTTTACGCTTCATCGTCATGAAATCCTCTCCACTCTGACAGCTGATTTGGTTCAAACAGGAATATGACGAACATCCTCTGAGGGTGAAACTTTACATTTAATGACTGTTTCATGACTTCTTCTCTACTTTTGCACTACATGTCCCTCTTCTTCTTCTTCTTATATAAGTGTAGCTAACAGGGCAGGTTGTCAGCAGGTGTAGGTGCCTGAACACCTCCAGGCATGGAGCTGCTGTGTTTGTCCTCACCGTACTCTAACCTGGTGCCTGATGGGAAAAAAAAAGACGACTGCAAACAAGTATGAAAATAAATGAAATCCCTCGTGACATAAAACCGTCTGCCTCTCGGCTGCTGGTTCTCACAGAGCTCCTCTGTACATGTGGAGAAAATACTAAGACCAACATCTCTACCTGCAGCACGGTGTGGAAGCTGAACAGACAAGGTGACGCCCTGATACCTGACTTTCAGGGCGGATTGATCCGTCCAGAATAATCTCTGCTTTTCTTCTTCTTTTATTTTGATACAACAGGAAGTTTAAAATAACGCAGCTCTGTTTAAATCTATTCTCTGTTCCACTTTGAGTCCAGCTTTGTGAGTCTGACTCCACAGAAGATCTTTTTACAAACCCTTAATGGGATCCTGATCAATAATCATAGCAGTGATCCGATTAGGGGACGATCCTGGACTGCTGACATGTTGTCTGCAGTGCTCTGCCAGGTCGGTCCAGTAAACATTCAGACTTGTAAAGGGATGCTCCATAAATTAGTCTGATGTAACAAGGATCATTTTATCTGATCAAAACAACAACAGAGAAAAGTTGTTTTATTTCAGCATTCACAAGCGTACACACGTGATCCACCGTGAGAGAAGAGCAAGCACAGCTGCTACAAGCTGACCAGAGTGAAGATGGCGTCACCGGTGTGGATGTTTTCACTGTTTTAGAGGAGAACACGATTACAAGTTACCAAACGTGCTGCAAGTATTCAGAGAGGAAGAAGAAAGTCCTCCAGGACCAACAGAACAAAAGCATAAACTTTATCAAAAATGGACGTAGTACCCGTGACATCACCCCTCTGTTCCTGAAGCTGATCTTTGTTGGGTGCCATATTGGAAATGCTGAACTTAACCTAACTTCTGTGGAGCTAGTGTGAGGTAAAGAGGCGGGGCTTTAGCCTCCTCGCTAACAGCTAAAGTGTTCCCGCCTGTCAATCAAGTCAGCCACGCCCTTATTTGGGCAAAACTCATAAGTTTAATATCTTCAAAAATAATGAGTTATAAAAGCACGAGCAGCAGCCCGGAAATACAACCCGGTTCATGTTGGTTGAAAAGAGGTATACTGTATGTGGTTTCTGGTGTTTCTGCAGCGAGCCTCTAGTGGACGCTCCATGAACTGCAGTTTTTAACACTTCTGCATGGGCTTCATATTTTAAGAGCAGAGGTTGCCGCTTGAACAAAACCTGCGTCTCCTGTCAGGGCCAGATTTTGGAGAACATCCGGCCCTCGAAGCTGCAACCAGAGTGCGTGTTTCTGTGTGAGTGTTAAAATGTGATGCACAAAACCCCTTAGAGAAAATGCACAACACACACACACACACACACACACACACACACACACACACACACACACACACACACACACACAGAGGTTTCTCTGGGTTTCTGTGTGTGTTCAGTCACTGAGTCATGCAGTGTGAGTGTGATCTGATTATCATATCTGCTGCTTGTTTCTAAAAGGACATAACACAGGACATGAGTGTGTTGTGTGTTTCCAGGCGCACAGCTGAAGTTACTGGATGTTAACATCTTTGGTGCAAAATACTGACGAATGATGAGATATGAAGACAGAGGCAGTCTGAGGGTCGGATTAACTGAAGGACTGCGTGGCTTTTGCATGTATTAAACCAGGGGTTCTCAGACTCTTTGGAGCCAGGGACCCCTTACAGGTGAGAAACTTGTCCAAGGACCCCCTCATAATTGTAACACAGATTAAACACATTAGTGATGTCATGATCTAAAGCTGCGGCTCTGAGAGTCGATGCTTTATAGTGAATCAGAAGAGCCGGCTCACATCCAGAGAGAGCCGGCTCCCAGTTAGTTCCTGTCCCTGCTTAGCTCTCTCAGTGCTCAGCCCCAGCTCTGCTCACAGCAGAACTTTGTTTTGATTGGTCGGCATGGCGGCCATGCGGCCAATCACATGTGAGGATATAGGATCCAGGTGATGGAGGGGAGGCTGTGTATCGTGGCTTCATCTGTTCCTCCTGAGAGGGTTAGGGTTAGGGTTCTTCTCAAAGACCGGGCAAATACTCACTGAGGAGAAACCGGATCAGACCATCCAAGCTGAGGACATTAATAATGTTTGCTTGAGTTTGGTTCTGGTTCTGTTAACTTGGTTCTGGTTCTGGTTCTGGTTCAGTTCTGGTTTGGTTCTGGTTTGGTTCTGGTTTGGTTCTGGTTTGGTTCTGGTTCGATTCTGGTTCAATTCATGTTCGGTTTGATTCTGGTTCGGTTCTGGTTCGGTTCTGGATCGCTTCTGGTTCGATTCAGGTTTGGTTCTGGTTCGGTTCTGGTTCGGTTCTGGATCGGTTCTGGTTCGGTTCTGGTTCGGTTCTGGTTCGGTTCTGGATCGGTTCTGGTTCGGTTCTGGTTCGGTTCTGGATCGGTTCTGGTTCGGTTCAGGTTCGGTTCTGGATCAGTTCTGGTTCGGTTCTGGATCGGTTCTGGTTCGGTTCTGGTTCGGTTCTGGTTCGATTCTGGTTCGGTTCTGGTTCGGTTCTGGTTCGGCTCTGGTTTGGTTCAGGTTCGGCTCTGGTTTCGTTTTAGTTCGATTCTGGTTCTGTTTGCTTGAGTTTCGTTCTGGTTCTGGTTCTAACCCTAACCCTAACCCTAACCCTAACCCTAATCCTAACCCTAACCCTAATCCTAACCCTAATCCTAACCCTAACCCTAATCCTAACCCTAACCCTAACCCTAATCCTAACCCTAACCCTAACCCTAACCCTAATCCTAACCCTAACCCTAACCCTAACCCTAACCCTAACCCTAATCCTAACCCTAACCCTAACCCTAACCCTAACCCTAACCCTAATCCTAACCCTAATCCTAACCCTAACCCTAACCCTAACCCTAATCCTAACCCTAACCCTAACCCTAACCCTAACCCTAACCCTAACCCTAATCCTAACCCTAACCCTAACCCTAACCCTAATCCTAACCCTAACCCTAACCCTAACCCTAATCCTAACCCTAACCCTAACCCTAACCCTAATCCTAACCCTAACCCTAACCCTAACCCTAACCCTAATCCTAACCCTAACCCTAACCCTAACCCTAATCCTAACCCTAACCCTAACCCTAACCCTAACCCTAATCCTAACCCTAACCCTAATCCTAACCCTTACTCTAACCCTAACCCTAACCCTAACCCTAACCCTAATCCTAACCCTAACCCTAACCCTAACCCTAACCCTAATCCTAACCCTAACCCTAATCCTAACCCTAATCCTAACCCTAACCCTAATCCTAACCCTAACCCTAACCCTAATCCTAACCCTAACCCTAACCCTAACCCTAACCCTAACCCTAACCCTAACCCTAATCCTAACCCTAACCCTAACCCTAACCCTAATCCTAACCCTAACCCTAACCCTAACCCTAACCCTAATCCTAACCCTAACCCTAACCCTAATCCTAACCCTAACCCTAACCCTAACCCTAACCCTAATCCTAACCCTAACCCTAATCCTAACCCTTACTCTAACCCTAACCCTAACCCTAACCCTAACCCTAATCCTAACCCTAACCCTAACCCTAACCCTAACCCTAATCCTAATCCTAACCCTAACCCTAACCCTAATCCTAACTCTACGCTCCCAACATGCAGGCCTGCTCATCCTACCTGAAGTCTCTAAAAGTAGTATGGGAGGTAGAGCCTTCAGTTATCAGGCCCCTCTCCTTTGGAATCATCTACCAGTCAGGGTCCGGGAGGCAGACCCCCTCTCTACTTTTAAGAGTAGGCTTCAAACTTTCCTTTTTGATAAAGCTTATAGTTAGAGCTGGATCAGGCTTGGACCAGCTCTTAGTTATGCTGCTATAGGCTTAGACTGACACACTGGGATCCTCTTCTATGAACACGTGAGCGACAGAAATCGCTCGGCTGGAGTTTGAGACAGAGCAGACAGCAGAGGAAAGTCATACTCAATATTTGATGTAGCAGCAACCTGTCCCTGGTGGATCCACAGCAGCTGATTCCTCTGAGCTGTGATTGACTGACATCAAAGATCTACTGATATGGACTGGAATATTGATCCGTGTTGACCACAGACTGCATAAAATGATGGAGGGTGTTGAAGCAGATGCACAGTGAAGCTGAAACTTTTGGAGCTCCCCCTACTGGCTGGCTGTGGTATGAGTGAATAAGTCCACCTCCCCCATGTTAACAGATGGAACATGACAAACTCACCCAGACAAACAAATCAGATTTGGATATACGACCAATTCTGAATTAAAGTGACTCAGCTGTGTTGTCTCAGTGTGTGTGTGTGTGTGTGTGTGTGTGTGTGTGTGTGTGTGTGTGTGTGTGTGTGTGTGTGTGTGTGTGTGTGTGAGCAGATATGGGGAATACCACAGCTCTGTTATCTGATATGGTTGATATGAGTGTGTGTGTGTGTGTGTGTGTGTGTGTGTGTGTGTGTGTGTGTGTGTGTGTGTGTGTGTGTGTGTGTGTGTGTGTGTGTGTGTGCGTGTATAGCCCATGATATCAGAGAGGAGTTATGCAAAGCGTTGATTCATAATTCACATGTCTGAGAGTTCGATGGCTGCAGACTCCACCATTGTTTCCACTGTGACACACACACGCACTCACAAACACACACACACACACACACACACACACACACACACACACACACACACACACACATACAGGGTACTCACACTCTCCTCCTTGACCTTCTCCATAGTGCACGCAGGCAGCTGCCCCTGTAGCGGCGGTGAGGAAACCCCGTTCTGATCCATGGCAACAAACAGCTTCCCGTTGACGTTTAGAGTCGGATAAAAAACCTGAAAACAAGACATGAAAATGAGTTTGGGGCAGAGATCAGAGTTTTAAAAGTTGTATAATTTGGCTTAATTTAATCCCAAATATTCCCTCATATCTGAACAGGCTGAGTCTCTTAGTTTCTCGGCTCACCTGGGAGTTCCGGCTGGCGGTGCTGTAGGTGCTCAGCCGTCGTTTGGGCCAAGGGTGGGGCAGGATGCCGCTGAAAGTCCCCCCACTGTACGTCCGACCCCCGACCCCCTCCACCACGTCACCCGGCACGCTGTACTCGTCGTCCGCCATCTCCCCCTCCGATCCCCGGCTCCTCAGACGGAAGTTAAAGATGGAGGAGACCTGACTGCTCCGCCGCGTCCTGGTGGAGAAGGAGCGGCCGAGGAGTGGGTGGAGCGGCTGGAGGAGGATGTTAAATAAACGAGGTTTCAGTTAGAGGTGTGACTTTGCTATAATTTTTAATGTCTAGATGTTTGTTCTTTTACCTTCCCGCCCTCCGTCAGGTCCACCTGCAGCAGTTTCTCCTCTGATAGGTTACCCTCCACATCAGCCACTCCCATCAGTGCTTGGCTCCGCCTCCTCTCCTCCATGACGTCCAATGGTAGAGCGAATGGAGAGAGTTCTGGTGACATTATCGAGTCTGAGTCCAGAAGTTTTTGAGCAGCCGCCTAATGGACAAGATACATTGGTTAATAGAACATCTGGAGGGGAAATGATTCATTCACTTTCAATTTCAGCCTCTAATTCAACATCAATGTTAAAAACCTACAGAGGATGAACCCGACAGAAAAAAAGATATCAGATGTTTACTCTCGTTAGTTTTATCTGATCACATGTTGACCTCCACCTGCCTGAGCTTCAGAACAAGGTAAGCTAAGTCTGTGTACCTGCTGCTCCCTCTTCAGCCTCTCCATGGCCACCTGAAACTCTCGCTCCTTCTGACACGCCTCTGCGATGGTCGCCTGGTTCTGCTCTTCGTACGCCATTGCAACCACAGCCAGGATCAAGTTCACCAGGTAGAAGGAGCCCAGGAAGATCACCACCACGAAGAACACCATGTAGGTCTTACCGGCCGATCGCAGCGTCTGCAGACACATAAAATATGTGGTTTAAGGCAGGGAGAGCACACCTTCCTTCTCTTTCAGTGCATACATGAAAATCCAAGTTGCAGTTAGTTATTTTTTGTGGTATGGCTGTTTTCTGGGAGCTCCCTGCCCTTCCATGTGCCTGCGTGGAATGCCAAGGCCTGAGGTGGGGAGAGCACACATCCCCCATCTTTCCTTTTCATACATGAAAATCTAAGTTGCAGTAAGTTGTGGCGGTTTGGTTCTGTTCTTGGAGCACCCTTCCCTTCTATGTGTCACATGGAAGTCTGAAGCGGGGAGAGCACACCTTCACTCTCTTTCAAGTGGATACATGAAAATCTAAGTTGCAGTTAGTTTTATTTTTGTGGTATGGCTATCTTCTGGGTACTCCCTGCCCTTCTATGTGCCTACGTGGAATTCCAAAGCCGGAGGTTGGAAGAGCACACCTCCCCTTTCTTCCATTTGCATACATGGAAAACTAGGTTGAAGTAACTTATTTATGGAAGTATGGCTCTGTTCTGGGAGCTACCTGCCCTTCAATGCCTGTGTGGAAGCCTGAGGCGGGGAGAGCACACCTTCATCCTCTTTTTTTGTGCATACATGAAAAACTAAGTTGCAGTCAATTATTTTTTGCGGTATGGCTCTGTTCTAGGAGCTCCCTGCCCTTCTATGTGCCTACCTGGAAGTCTGAGGTGGGGAGAGCACACCTTCGCCCCTTTTTCCTTTGCAAAAATGAAAAACTAAGTTGTAGTAAGTTATGGCTGTTTGGTTCTGTTCTGGGAGCTCCCTGCCCTTCCATGCGCCTACGTGGAATGCCAAGGCCTGTGGTGGGGAGAGCACACCTCTCCTCTCTATCATGTGCATACATGAAAATCTAAGTTGCAGTTAGTTATTTTTGGCGGTATGGCTATCTTCTGGGAGCTCCCTGCCTTCTATGTGCCTACGTGGAATGCCAGAGCCAGAGGTGGGGAGAGCACACCTTCCCCCTCTTTCATGTGCATAAATGAAAATCTAAGTTGCAGGGAGAGCAGCAGCAAAGGACCCCAGGGTACAGAACAGAGCGAGCATCAGTGAAGGTACATCTGACACAGATATAAAATCAGACACAGCAGAAAGGAGGAGCTGGGGTGGAGGAGGGGAAGAGGTTTTCAGGGGTACCTGGTGGTAGAGGTTTTCCCAGTAGTCTTGTGTCATCAGGCGGAACAGGGACAGGAAGGCCCACCCGAAGGTGTCGAAGCTGGTGTAGCCGTAGTTTGGGTTCCTCCCTGCCTTCAGACAGTCGAATCCATCCGGACATTTTCTGCAACACAAACACACAAAGCTGCCGTCACAACATGAAACATCCGTGACTCTGCGGTGTGAAGGACTCAGATTCTGAGGACACACACCGGCTCATTAGGTATTCAGAGGTGGGTGTTATGTAACTATAACTACACTTCTTCTTACATCTGTGATTTGGAAATGTAACACCACAGGTCTGAGGAGAAAGTGGGCGTAGGAACATTCTGAGAGCTGAGACATTTCAATCAAGCATTTCCCCCGACTCCCTCCCTCCTGACACAAACACCGGCTCTGTTTCCCCACCGCTGTTTACGACTGAGAGGCCTGTTACCGCCGGGCGACCGGGACCCGCCCACACGTGTCACCGTGGAGACGGAACATGTAACGGAGGGACGGCATTCATCATAATTGATATTCCACATTCATATCCCATCACATCCATCGCCGCCCACACGGTCACATCTGATCCTGCTGAAACACAGCAGCTCTGTGCGGTCAGCGGACGGTTACAGCTGATTCTGCACACACACACACACACACACATGCACGCACGCACACACTCTGCAACCAGACTCACACAGCGTCATTATAATACATCATCCTGTTGCTTGGAAGATGTTAAAGGTGACATATCATGCAGAATGGACTTTTTAATGGTTCTCTCCCTGAAATCTGTGTCCCTGTCTACAAACCCCCTGAACAGTCAAAGACTCCATTCTGCCCCTGTTCTGATTTCTCCACCTTTCTGTAAATGTGTGCTGAAACCAGCCGTTTCAGTTTTCAGTGTTTTTCATACGTCACAACGCCATCCGGTCTGTAACAGGAAGTCAGAGCTCGGAGCTTGTTCAGCCCATAGACTGTATAAAATACAACTCAACCCCTCCTCCGTTTTTCATTCCCTGCACACATGTGTGCTAACAAGGAGCTTAGGAGGGAGGCATGCTAGTTGTAGGCTGTCTTAATAAACACAAAGGTCGCTTTGACTCCCCACGTCTGCAGATTTGAAGATCTAGTGGATGATTTTTATTTATCATGGAAAAGTGCTAGCGCTAGTTAGCATAGCCACATAGCTACATGTTGGTAGCCTTGTACCAAGACACACGTCGACATGCTGACAAATAAAACAACAAGAAACACTAAATCTGTGACCAATGGTTCAGAAAGGTCCTGCTGCAGGCGCCTCTCCGTCAGGATCAGATTCTGGATCAGATTCAGAGGGTTGAAGTAACGCGGGTCTGTGAGCAGCCGTGTATATTCAGCCAACATGTAAACATTAGATCAACGTGCTGGACAGCTGAGGCCACACCCACTTCTTCCTGAGGGGGCGTGGTCAGAGAGCTCATTCTCATTTAAAGGCACAGACACAGAAAACAGCCTGTTCTGAGCAGGGCTGAAGAAGAGGGGTTTACAGGCAGACCAGAATCTGATTTCAAAGTGTTTTTATGAGCATAAACTTCAAAGACATGTTTTGGGGACCTCTTAGACCAATATATGTTGATGAAGAAGAGCAGAATATGTCTCCTTTACATCAGGATTAAGGATCATTTACGACCTGAGGAACTGTGACTTGTCATTTGAGCTGAATTAAGGGTTGAAGAAGATCACTTAAACATTCAGCATTGAAAGCTTTCAAATTTAAAGGTTTCCAGAGAAAATCAAATTCATGAATTTACACACAGTGTTGAATTCCTGAAGGACGGAGACCCCCGAGTCTCTTCTGAGCAGCACAAAAAGAGGTTTGTTATTCCATTAAACTTTAATTTAACCAGGAAGTCCCTGAGAGTCCACTCTTCTGGTGGATGTTAACTTTTAGCTCACAGAGATGTTTCACAAAGTGTTGGAGCAGAAACCTGGAGCCTCTGAGCGAGGTGGAGGAGTTTGCGGTGCTGGAGGAAGAGTTTGACATTCACAGAATCACGAACAGCGAAGCTTGAACAAACCTCTGGTCGAACAAAAGCTCTGACTCACAGATGAGCTGCGGGCTGACTCACAGAGGTTTCCGCTGTGCAGACGCTATCTGGGGATTCAAACCGGCAACTTTAGCCCACTGCGCTGACCCGTCCCGGCTGGCACCGCCCCCGCTGGGCCGCCGCTCACAGCTGGGGAGGTTTTGAAACAGCGTGTGTCTCTGAATCATCCTGTTTATGCCTGTATTTATTATCACATTACTACTCAACATTTGGTGGGAACAGTAATTCATTAATTACACAGGAAAATTAAATATGTACTTATATAAGGTTCACACAATACAGCTGTGTGACAGAGACTGAGTGAAACATGTGGGAGGAAGTCACTTTAAGCTCTGAAAATACTATTAAATCCCTAAAAGCTGATTCCAACTCACTGAGGAAGGATCTGTTGACAAACAAATGAAGAACTCTAAAATTATTATTTAGTTTGTGAGGTCTGCTGCTGGTGCTGACTTTGTATTTCAGGATGTTGTCACATACACAGAATAATTATTTGATTATTAACCAAGTATTTATTTATTTTCTCTTTTATAATAATAATAATAATAATAATAATAATAATAATAATAATAATAATAAAAAACAATGATAATAATAATAATAATAATAATAATAATAATAATAATAATAATAATAATAATATTATAAATAATAAAAAACAATGATAAGAATAATGATAATGATAATAAAAATAATAATAATAATAGTAATAATAATAATAAAAAACAATAATAATAATAATAATAATAATAATAACAATAATATTATAAATAATAAAAAACAATGATAAGAATAATGATAATGATAATAAAAATAATAATAATAATAATAATAATAATAATAATAATAATAATAATAATAATAATAATTATTATTATTATTATTATTATTATTATTATTTCTTACATTTTTTTAATTATTATTTTTATTATAATATAAGGGCTATTTCTAAAATTATTTTATATTAAGGATGTAATTTAAACCAACAAATAGCACATTAATTCTTGAAATTACATCCCCATCTGTGCTTTAAACCTCCCCTTATTCCACCTTTTATAAACCATTTTTAATTTGACTTTTTTTAAACCCTCCTGTTATGTTGCGGGTCAAATTGACCCCTTTTTAAAGTCTATTTTAGGTAATATATGACTTCCAAACCAGCTAAATGCAGCATGAAAATCTAGGCAGCATGTGACAGAAGAGGAGTCATGTTAATTTATCAACATCACTTCATAAAAATAAAAGAAATACAAATTTGAAATAAAATAAACAAAAATCTGTGTCATGTAAAACTATTGTATTTAAATTTAGAGCTTTCTAATGTGCATTAAAAAAGTTTTAACATTAATTTGAATGTAAAGTTAGTGAGTTATCCTCATTGAACCAGGATCTGAGAGAATTAAAGAACACCAACGGACCAAATCTTGATTTAAATGGTTAGTAATGGAGGTAAACATTAGATTTAAAAAAATCAGTATTGGGATTTTTTGGGGTTCTGACACTTTTGGATAAGTAAACATGCCCCGGGGTCAAATTGACCCAGGAACATTATTGCTGTTCCACAGAAACGAACATAAAAGGAGGGTTAACTGCCATCAGCTTATTAACATTCGTGGGGTGGACATGGAGGTGGTGCCTGGACAACAAGTTGGACTGGTCCCTTAACACAGATGCACTCTACAAGAAGAGGCAGAGCTGCCTCATTTTCTGAAGGAGGCTCAGATCCTTAAACATCTGCAGAAAGATGCTGCAGATGTTTTATCAGTCTGTGGTGGCAGGTGTGTTCTTCTATGCTGCAGTATAAAACACAAGGATGCGAGGCGACTGGACAAACCAGTGAAAAGAGCTGGCACTGTGATTGGAACCAGGTTGGACTCACTGAGAGCTGTGGTGGAGAGATGCACACAGAAGAAGCTCGAGGCCATTCTAAATTACACAGATCATCCACTTCACAACTTCTTTGTGGAGCAGAGAAACAGCAGCAGTGGACGGATCATCTCTCTGCACTGCAGGACTGAGAGATACAGAAAACCATTCATCCCTGCAGACATTAGGCTTCACAACTTTCTAACCAATGGGAGACGAGCTGACAGACACCTGAATTTCCCTTAGGGATTAATAAAGTACATTCTATTCTATTCTATTCTATTCTATAAGCCATTGACACTGTACATGTGTATTACTCTTCCTCTGTATGTCAGAACAAACATGTCCCTTTAACTCTCCCCTGTCTCTGACCTAACAGCAAAGCTCGATGCTGTTTTCATACCACGCAGCAGAAAAGCAGCACTAAATAGGAATCTGCTATCAAACAGCTCAGTCTTTGACCTTTGAAGCATTCAGCTGGAACAGTCAATTTCATGCTGTTTAAATCACAAACTAACAGGATTTGTATCCAGTTTAAAAAAAACACATCACTTGCTTGTGTCGCTGCAAAAGCAATCATCGTCAGACTGCTAACCTGCACAGGAGCTGATGCAAATTCTGAAGTAAAATACTAAGTATTAAAATCTGTTACTGCTTTGGTAGAAGCACGGGACTACGGGGAAGAGGATCGATCATCTAATGCAACATTAAAGCAGCAACGATCAATTTTAATGCAATAAAAACATCCAAACTTATCCAAACTACTGCACCTCTTATCCAAACAACTGCACCTCTTATCCAAACTACTGCACCTCTTATCCAAACTACTGCACCTCTTATCCAAACAACTGCACCTCTTATCCCAACAACTGCACCTCTTATCCAAACTACTGCACCTCTTACCCAAACAACTGCACCTCTTACCCAAACAACTGCACCTCTTACCCAAACAACTGCACCTCTTACCCAAACAACTGCACCTCTTACCCAAACAACTGCACCTCTTATCCAAACTACTGCACCTCTTATCCAAACTACTGCACCTCTTATCCAAACTACTGCACCTCTTATCCAAACAACTGCACCTCTTATCCAAACTACTGCACCTCTTATCCAAACTACTGCACCTCTTATCCAAACTACTGCACCTCTTATCCAAACAACTGCACCTCTAATCCAAACAACTGCACCTCTAATCCAAACAACTGCACCTCTAATCCAAACTACTGCACCTCTTACCCAAACAACTGCACCTCTTACCCAAACAACTGCACCTCTTATCCAAACTACTGCACCTCTTATCCAAACTACTGCACCTCTTATCCAAACTACTGCACCTCTTATCCAAACAACTGCACCTCTTATCCAAACAACTGCACCTCTTATCCAAACTACTGCACCTCTTATCCAAACTACTGCACCTCTTATCCAAACTACTGAACCTCTAATCCAAACAACTGCACCTCTTATCCAAACTACTGCACCTCTTATCCAAACTACTGCACCTCTTATCCAAACAACTGCACCTCTTATCCAAACAACTGCACCTCTAATCCAAACAACTGCACCTCTAATCCAAACAACTGCACCTCTAATCCAAACTACTGCACCTCTTAACTGCACCTCTTATCCAAACTACTGCACCTCTTATCCAAACTACTGCACCTCTTATCCAAACTACTGCACCTCTTATCCAAACTGGACCTCTTATCCAAACTACTGCACCTCTTATCCAAAGTACTGCACCTCTTATCCAAACAACTGCACCTCTTATCCAAACAACAACTGCACCTCTAATCTAAACTACTGCACCTCTTATCCAAACAACTGCACCTCTAATCCAAACTACTGCACCTCTTATCCAAACAACTGCACCTCTAATCCAAACTACTGCACCTCTTAACTGCACCTCTAATCCAAACTACTGCACCTCTTATCCAAACTACTGCACCTCTTATCCAAACTACTGCACCTCTTATCCAAACTGGACCTCTTATCCAAACTACTGCACCTCTTATCCAAAGTACTGCACCTCTTATCCAAACAACTGCACCTCTTATCCAAACAACTGCACCTCTTATCCAAACTACTGCACCTCTAATCCAAACTACTGCACCTCTTATCTAAACTACTGCACCTCTTATCCAAACAACTGCACCTCTTATCCAAGCTTCTGCACCTCTTATCCAAACTACTGCACCTCTTATCCAAACTACTGCACCTCTTATCCAAACTACTGCACCTCTTATCCAAACTACTGCACCTCTTATCCAAACAACTGCACCTCTTATCCAAACTACTGCACCTCTTATCTAAACTACTGCACCTCTTATCCAAACAACTGCACCTCTTATCCAAGCTTCTGCACCTCTTATCCAAACTACTGCACCTCTTATCCAAACTACTGCACCTCTTATCCAAACAACTGCACCTCTTATCCAAACAACTGCACCTCTTATCCAAACTGCACCTCTTATCCAAACAACTGCACCTCTTATCCAAACTACTGCACCTCTTATCCAAACAACTGCACCTCTTATCCAAACAACTGCACCTCTTATCCAAACAACTGCACCTCTTATCCAAACAACTGCACCTCTTATCCAAACAACTGCACCTCTTCTCCAAACAACTGCACCTCTTATCCAAACAACTGCACCTCTTATCCAAACTACTGCACCTCTTATCCAAACTACTGCACCTCTTATCCAAACAACTGCACCTCTTATCCAAACAACTGCACCTCTTATCCAAACTACTGCACCTCTTATCCAAACTACTGCACCTCTTATCCAAACTACTGCACCTCTTAATTGCACCTCTTATCCAAACTACTGCACCTCTAATCCAGCCATTACGGTAAAAGAGCCTGTTTGGTGTGAAGTGTGAGGAGATAATAAAAAGCTGCTTCTCTAAACACTTTGGTAACATCAATCAATGGAAACATAGTTTTGAATATTTCCTGGCACAGTTCTGTAATTAGAGTCTGATAACAACATTTGAAGGAGCTGCTGATACAAACATTACAGTAACAAACAATCGATGCTGATCCAATCACGAGGTGCACCGTGATGTGGACGTTACGGTAACAGCAGCAGCTATTACAGACATTACCGTACGGACCTAACACAACCCAACACACACCGAGGACAGACACTGATAACACACAGGGTGAGGTCATCACACACACACACACACACACACACACACACACACACCAATGAGTCATCTTGATGCCAGTTAGAGTGACACCAACTCTGAGCCAGGCCACTGCCTCTTACACACACACACACACACACACACGCTGAATATGATGTGTGTGTCGGTGTGTGTCGTTCGTCCAGCCATCTCGTGGCGAGTGAGTCAACATGGTGGCATGTGAGTGGAGAGAGTGGAAGTGAAGTGTGTGTGATGGGCTGACTGAGTGTGTGTTTGTGTGTTTGAGGGGCTCGAGGACCTAAAGGGAGTGTGTTTGAAAAAGCAGACATGTAAGTCTATGATTTGTGTGTGTGTGTGTGTGTGTGTGTGTGTGTGTGTGTGTGTGTGTGTGTGTGAGGTGTCGGAGTGTGAGAGCCGACAGTTATCTCTCACACACACCTCTGTCTGTGTTAATGGAGGGACGCCACTTCAGACCCCCTCTCTCACTAAAGGGGGCCCCTCAGCCCGGCACTTTACACACCTACATCACCGACACACACACACACACACATGCTTAAGACGACATTAACTCCTGTATGTGATTCCAAGCCTCACACACACTCACACACACACTCCTCAAACACTTAAACACACACACATTTGTCTTGCAGCTTGGCGACAGAGAGATCCAAACACTCGTGTCCCAAATTTAAGTTTCAGAATACCGCCTCGATGGGAACATATTTCAAAATAAGAGCGTGTAAAGTGTGTTATTTTTCAAATCCAAGAAATGTAAACATTTCAAGTTGCTGGTCTACCTTGTCTCTATTGTTAGTTTATTTCTACAGCTCTGTGTCTTCTGTCTTTTAAATACTGAGTTCAAATTCCACAAAACACTGTATCTGTGTAACTCAACATGACACATTATCACAAACAGAACCAGGCAGGGTAGATCAGCAGCTCCTGTGTTCCTGCAGAGCAAAGACAGGAAGTAAACCCTCCCATTAAAGAGGTTCATCCTGTGTTCAGAAAGGAGTCGCTGCTCTACCGCAACCTTAAAGAGTTAGTATTTGAACCATGCTCATTACTGCTGAGAGCAAACAGCTGATTCTATCCACACATCCAATCAGCACACAGTAAAACGTGCGTTCTATTGAAACTGCTCTGCCTGCCTTCTCTTCCTGCTTCACCTCCTCCACCTCAGCTCCTCTTCTCTGCTGTATCCTCACTGAAGCTCCGTTTGGGGTATTTGCTGCTGCTCTACCTGCCTTGGCTTTCTCATGTATGAGCATGAAACAGAGCGGAGATGTGCTCTCCCCGCCTCCAGCTTTGGCATCCTAAGCAGGCAAATTAATTATTTAGAGGAGAGTGTTCCTGACTGAAATACTATAAGTGCTTCATTTACACACGTCGATTTCAATATGACAGTTCAATTTATGTTGTTGTTTATTAATATCTTAAATTGTTTCATTTTTAAAAACAAGTATTTATTAAGAAGTATCCTTAAAAGGACGGGGTGGGTTGGTCTTCTTGTATATTTGCTGCTGCTCCTCCCGCTTTGGCTTTCTCTAGAATGCTCATGAAAGATAGTCAAGGTGTGCTCTCCCTGCCTCCAGCTTTGGCATTCCACCATAGACTGTATATTAAATGGAGACATCACCCATCTGTTTCTGAAGCGCTGTTTTGAGTCCAATCGGCGGCGGCGGCAGCCATATTGGAAATGTTGAACTCAGCCTAACTGCTGTCGAGCTAGTCTGACGTAAAGAGGCGGGGCTTTAAGCCTCCTAGCCTGTCAATCAAGTCAGCTTTGCCTCTCATTGGAAGACTGGTAATAATGCATGCAGATAATGAATCATTGTGAAGAGAGAGGTCCTGACTGAAACTTAAAATAAAAATCTGAGTCTGTCAGGGACGGAAACACGAGGACATACTTTAAGGATCGCAACACCCTCCCCTCATTTTCAAACAAGCCTCATTCATGGACAAAAACACGAGTCCACGTAAGACCTAATTATGAGATATGAAATGATTGAGATGATAGACTTTTTCTGCCTTTAAAGAAGAAATGTTAAGTTATTTAATGTTAAATCTGTGATTAAAAACAGGCGGAAATATTAAAGACTGTAGAGATGAACGTAAAGACAGATAAACACAGCGGGGATATTCTCAGAGGTATCCTGGGGATCTCTGTGAGTGTGTTCACTTCATGTTCCCCCTGCCATTCAGTTCTGTTCTCTATGACCTACACACACACACACACACACACACACACACACACACACACACACACACCTCTAATTATAACACTCAGGTAAACTCAAGTCCGGGAGAGGAAGAGAGTACTTAGCATCACTATAGCAACCGTATCACAGTGCTGGTTGCTGGGGGAGATTGTTTTGTGCCATCTCTGTTGGGAGGCGGAAGGACCGCGCGCTTGTGTGTGTGTGTGTGTGTGTGTGTGTGTGTGTGTGTGTGTGTGTGTGTGTGTGTGTGTGTGTGTGTGTGTGTGTGTGAACTTTCCATGTTACTCCCGACACCTCGTCCACACTCAGGACATGCTGAAGGTTCAAATATATTTACAGAAAAGCCCTACATAAGGCTTATCAATTATGATTTGTGATCCATCCATCCATCCATCCATCCATCCATCCATCCATCCATCCATCCATCCATCCATCCATCCATCCATTGGGTTGCGGAGGTAGCAGTCCAAGCTAATTGACCCAGACATCCCTCTCCCCAGCAACTTTCTAGCTCCTCCTGGGGAATCCTGAGGCGATCCCAGACCAGGCGGGAGATATAATCCCTCCACAGCGTTCTGGGTTTACCCCGGGGCCTTCTCCCAGTTGGGCGTGCCCAGAACACCTCTAAAGGGAGGCGTCCGGGAGGCATCCTTATCAGATTATTGTGATTATTATTACAACTAATAATGAAAATAATTAAAATAATACAACAACTAATAATAATAATTATTACAATAAAAACTAATAATAGCAATAATTATGATAATTATTATTATTTTATAATCATTATATAAACTGTTGTCTAGGTTCTGTACAAGTCAATAATTATCATTATATTAATTAACAAGTAATTAATACTACTACTTCTAATAATACAAGTAATAATGTTAAAAATAATGCTAATAATGCTAATAACAGTAATAATAATATTAATAAAAATTGTTATTATATAAACTTCTGTTGCCTAGCTGCTATACAAGTCTTATCAATTGTTTTCATTATTATTATTAGAATTGTTGTTAATAATTACAATTATTATTTTATCATTATTATTGTTTTTTTCTTTTTTATTAACATTATTGTTGTTATATTCTTCTGTTGTCTAGATGCTACACAATTCTTCTTCCTATTATTATTATTATTTGTTGTATTATTATAATTATTATTATTATTACATACACTTCTGTTGTCTAACCCAGTCATGTCAGTCCATCTCAATCTGAAGTCTGAGCCTCCCTGATCAATGTTTCAAACCTTAACAGAAGTAGAAAGTGAGAGAGAGACTTCCCATGAGGACAAACTCTGAACAGTTCAGTCTTTAAAGTGTGTGCAGAGCGACAATATGACCGACACAGCTCACCACACCTCACACAACCTTTAATCTGAGAGTCTAAGTTACTCATGGTCTCCACCAGCAGATCTCTGCAGACTCCAGATCTGCTCCATGTTTGGCTTCAGTTGGAAGGAAGCTGAGACCCGCCGGTCACCTTTCAGCGGAGTCAGTGCTGCAGACAGATGGTTACGAGACGTCTGCTGGAAGTTTTGAAGCAGCCTACATTAACGTGAGGTCGGCGTGCTGCTCTGAGTGTTTCTCAGAGAGGCGTTTGGAGAAAATCCTCTTGGCTGTGTTTCTGTTTAATGTCGTCTCAGTGACACAGCGGCGCCTGAAATAGACGCTGGACTACCGAGGAGGGTCGCTTCGCTGTTAGCATCACAGCACAGAGCGGGCTGGCTGTGAACCAGAGCTTTGATCACAGCCGAGTGCTAACTGTGTGTGTGTGTGTGTGTGTGTGTGTGTGTGTGTGGTCACATTAATAACAGAGCCGTCTCCGATGTGTTATCATTAGAACATCTAACTTATCCTGATTACCAAGCGCTTATAAGGACACACACACACACACTCTCACTCACACACACACACTCTCACACACACTCTCAGTCTGCTGATGAGTGTTCACACCAGCCTGATCCTGATAGACTCTCACAAAGTTACCAAGAAAAACATTCATCAACATTCCTCTCCAGAGTCAACGAAGCCACTGCAGGGTTTGAAGAGACGTCCAGTAAATCAGCTCCTAACCCCCCTGAACCCCGGACTTCTTTAGCTCGGGATTCACACCCTCCAGTTACAGGCTTATGGAGTTATCACCACATACGTTAGCAGAGATAAATACTTATTTTTAGGAAACGCTGAGTGCTCAGATGCATGCGGACTGAATGCAATCTGAAAACAGAGCCAAGCAAACCAGCAATCCCAGGAAACTGGAGGACTGTGGTTGGAGGACGGTCTCACAGGGCGCCACAGAAATGTGACAAAATGTGACGTTAATAAAGAACGGCTTCACTGAGAACCAACAGGAGGACTTTAGACGGATCAGTATCATCAGTTAAAGACTAAGATCACAGAGTCGCCTCTAGTGTTTGAAAAATGAAGCCAATACAGAAGAGCACCAAACTGCAGTTCCCTGAGCGTCCACTAGAGTGTGTCTCCTGCAGTTCCTCCAGTGTCCACTAGAGTGTGTCTCCTGCAGTTCCTCCAGAGTCCACTAGAGTGTGTCTCCTGCGGTTCCTCCAGTGTCCACTAGAGTGTGTCTCCTGCAGTTCCTCCTGTGTCCACTAGAGTGTGTCTCCTGCAGTTCCTCCAGTGTCCACTAGAGTGTGTCTCCTGCAGTTCCTCCAGTGTCCACTAGAGTGTCTCCTGCAGGTCCTCCAGTGTCCACTAGAGTGTCTCCTGCGGTTCTTCCAGTGTCCACTAGAGTGTGTCTCCTGCTGTTCTTCCAGTGTCCACTAGAGTGTGTCTCCTGCAGTTCCTCCAGAGTCCACTAGAGTGTGTCTCCTGCAGTTCCTCCAGAGTCCACTAGAGTGTGTCTCCTGCAGTTCCCTGATTGCCACTAGATTGTGTCTCCTGCAGTTCCTCCAGAGTCCACTAGAGTGTCTCCTGCAGTTCCTCCAGTGTCCACTAGAGTGTGTCTCCTGCAGTTCCTCCTGTGTCCACTAGAGTGTGTCTCCTGCAGTTCCCTGATTGCCACTACAGTGTGTCTCCTACAGTTCCTCCAGAGTCCACTAGAGTGTGTCTCCTGCAGTTCCTCCAGAGTCCATTAGAGTCTGTCTCCTGCAGTGAGTCAGTTTGGTTTAAACAGGTTATTTTTGACTATGTGAAGTTTAACTGGTATTTGTAGTAAGGCTAAATTGGGGGCGTGGCTAGTTGACTGACAGGCAGGTGCTCTGGGCTTCAAAAAGTCTCTTCTGAAAGCAGAAGTTGGCGTCACTAAGACTACGCCATGTTTTATACAGTCTGTAGGGACAAACTTTTTAACATGGGATCAGATGGGGTTTCTTTGGCTTTTGAGTCAGCCTCAAGTGGACACTCAAGGAACTGCAGTTTTTTTTCACTTCTGCATTGGCTTCAGTTTTCAACACTGGAGTTTGCTTTTTGGTTAAACAATAAATAAAATGGGGCGCTGGTGGCCTAGCGGTCTAAGCGCCCCACATACAGAGGCTATAGTCCTCGTCGCAGAGGTTGCCAGTTTGACTCTTGACCGCGACCATTTCCTGCATGTCTTCCCCCGCTCTCTACTCCCCACATTTCCACATTTCATTTCCTGTCTCTCTTCAGCTGTCCAATCAAATAAAGGCTATTTGTTATTTGTGTATTGCTAGTTTTCAAAATTTTAAATACACTGATTTATAATTCTTTGTTTAAAGTCTTATTTTTTAGGAGCCTTTTAGCAAACTAAAATGTTAACCATGCCTTTATTATTTAAACTTAAGACCCTTCCACTGCTGCACTGGATCATGGATCAAGTGTCCTTGAGCGTTCGGAAAGGCGCTTTAAATAAAATGTATTATTATTATTATTTTGGATGATTAGTCAGCTTGTTGATCTAAAATCAGTCACACCGAATGACCTGAAACATCACGCCACAAGGCGTCATACATCAAAAGAAGTTGTCATTTAAAGAGACAGGCTCATTTAATCCTCCATAATGTGTTTTACAGGCTGATAGAACAGCTCGATGGCTTGTTAAGTTTTTATTGGACGGCTAATACAGGACTACATAAAGAGCTGCATTGGCATTTGTTCCACTTTCACATGCCTCTGCTGTTTCAGGAGAGTGAGTTTTTATTCAGTGCTGAGTGTTCAGCAGGCTCATGGTCCACATGTCATTATGGAAAATGTCAGCGTTCTATTTATTTCAGACGGGAGCTTTTCAAGCCACCAAAGACTAAATGTTGCTGAGGAGAGTTTCTTTAGTTGGGAGGAAAAATGTGTCAGACACAGTTTAACTTTTAATAATGGAAAGCCGTGGGGAAAAAAAGGCCACTTAACCTTTCTCTGGACTGCTTCAGATCTCTTTATTCTTCAGCAAACCTTTTCTAACCCATACATCAGCAGCTCAGAGGCCTCACAGCCGGCTCCTGTAGGCTCACACTTAGATTACTTCTGTTGGAGAAGTTACATCAAAGTCTACTTTCTACTTCACTCTGTTTCTCATTTCTTTTACACCTATTTCCCCCTGTTATCATAAATACATCTATTAAAGGTACCATGAAACAGACACAGACAAGTAGAGTAGACACTGAAGAAAACATCAAACATACACCTGAGGAAACCAACAAACAGACCCCAAGGGACGTGTTGTACTAAAGGGTACCTTAAAACAGGCCACAGGGGGTCCCTTGAAACCTTCACTGATAAGTACCTTAAACCAGATTCTCCAGCCAACTTTTAAATGAGTCTCCAAGTACACCTTGAAAATGTGCTCTTATTAGGACCCCATAGGACTACTTTGACACAAAGGGTACCCCAAAGAGATGCCAAAGGGTACCCTGAAACAGATGCTCACAGGTACCCTGAAACAGATGCTAACAGGTACCCTGAAACAGATGCTCACAGGTACCCTGAAACAGATGCTGAAGAGTCAATTTGAAAACCTGTTTTTGGAGGACGATGATTCCGCCCCAAGACTTATAAAAGAGTCGTTGTGGAGTCATGAAGTTGCTGTAGAGCTTTGTGGAGTTGTGGAGTTGTGGAGTCGTGGAGTCGTTGTGGAGTCAGTGCGGAGTCAGGGTGGAGTCGTGGAGTTGTTGTGGAGTTGTTGTGGAGTTGTTGTGGAGTTGTTGTGGAGTCATTGTAGAGTCGTTGCAGACCATTGTGGAGTCGTTGTTGGGTCAGTGTGGTGTCAGTGTGGAGTCGTTGGGCAGACAATGCGGAGTCGGTGGGCAGACAATGTGGAGTAGTTGGGCAGACAATGTGGAGTCGGTGTGGAGTCAGTGTGGAGTCGGTGGGGGGTCAGTGGGGAGTCACTGGGAGTCATAGTGGAGTCAGTGTGGAGTCGTTGTGGAGTCAGTGGGGGGGTCAGTGTGGAGTCAGTGTGGAGTCGACGTGGAGTCACTGGGAGTCAGTGTGGAGTCAGTGGGGGGTCAGTGTGGAGTCAGTGTGGAGTCGTTGAGGAGTCACTGGGAGTCAGTGTGGAGTCAGTGTGGAGTCGATGTGGAGCCGGTGTGGAGTCAGTGTGGAGTCGTTTTGCAGTCATTGGGGAGTCAGTGTGGAGTTGTTGTGGAGTCACTAGGAGTCAGTGTGGAGTCGATGTGGAGCCGGTGTGGAGTCAGTGTGGAGTCGTTTTGCAGTCATTGGGGAGTCAGTGTGGAGTCAGTGTGGAGTTTTTTTGGAGTCGTTGTGGAGTTTTTTTGGAGTCGTTGTGGAGTCATTGTGGAGTCGGTGTGGAGTCTTTGTGCAGTTGTTGTGGAGTCAGTGGGGAGTCAGTATGTAATCGTCTTGGAGTCATTGTGTTGTTGTGGAGTCAGTGTGAAGTCAGTGGTGAGTCAGTGTGGAGTCAGTGTGTTGTTGTGGAGTCAGTGTGGAGTCAGTGGGGAGTCAGTTTGGAGTCAGTGTGGAGTCGTTGGGGAGTCGCTGTGTTGTCAGTGTGTTGTTGGGGAGTCAGTGTGGAGTCAGTGGGGAGTCAGTTTGGAGACGTTGTGGAGTCAGTGGGGAGTCAGTTTGGAGTCAGTGTGGAGTCGTTGGGGAGTCAGTGTGGAGTCAGTGTGTTGTTGGGGAGTCAGTGTGGAGTCAGTGGGGAGTCAGTTTGGAGTCAGTGTGGAGTCGTTGTGGAGTCGTTGTGGAGTCATTGTGTTGTTGTGGAGTCAGTACGGACTCTTGTCCTCTGACAGAGACTTCTTGAGACTTTGTTGTCAGTGTGGAGTCGTTGTGGAGTCGTTGTGGAGTCGTTGTGGAGTCGTTGTGGAGTCAGTACGGACTCTTGTCCTCTGACAGAGACTTCAGGAGACTTTGTTGTCAGTGTGGAGTCGTTGTGGAGTCGTTGTGGAGTCATTGTGGACTCTTGTCCTCTGACAGAGACTTCTTGAGACTTTGTTGTCAGTGTGGAGTCGTTGTGGAGTCGTTGTGGAGTCAGTGTGTTGTTGGGGAGTCAGTGTGGAGTCAGTGTGGAGTCAGTGGGGAGTCAGTGTGTTGTTGGGGAGTCAGTGTGGAGTCAGTGTAGAGTCGTTGTGGAGTCATTGTGGAGTCGTTGTGGACTCTTGTCCTCTGACAGAGACTTCAGGAGACTTTGTTGTCATTGTGGGGTTTTAGTGTCCTGTGTCCTGAGTGTTGTTTATCCCCTCAGCTCTGGTTTCAGAGTTTGGGAGCCTCGCCGCTCTACATGTATTTTAAAAAGAGAAGAGCTGCCTGCCGGAGGCTGCTGTGAAATCCTCGTGAAAGGAGCTCTCGAGTGGCTCATTACTTAGCTATGTGTGTTGGTATGGGAAGAAGTGCTGTTGGCTCCGGTTCAGACACTTGTTGGCGATCCTTAAGAATACGGCAGAGTGCTAAGTCATGTTCATTTCACCAGCTGTGTCCAAATGATTTATAGCGAGAGGATAATGTGTCACTGCAGAAATAGAGCCTGAGGGGGCGTCAGGGAGGGAGTCTCGGAAGAACCGGGAACCCACCGAGGACCGGAGACGTGGGTTTGAGATCACCTCTGGAGCCCGTCCGTCAGTCCAACAGTGGATCAATATCCTCACTGCGGAGGAACCTATGAGATAACGCTGAACTCAGTTCCCTCCGTCTCTCTCTTCATGTCTCCGTCTCTCTGAGCTGTCTCAGATTTGTTTGTAGAAACTTTTCTCTCTCTCCTCTCGTGTCCATCTTGACTCCTCCACTCTTTTATCAATCAGAGCTGGGGTTCCTTCTCTTCCTCTTTGTTTCTACATCCTTAAACACACAGAGCTGGATGGAAGCTGAGCTCGCAGCAGTGTTTACACTCTGGCTCTGAATACATGATGTGGTTTGTTTTAAATATAAAATAAAGCACGGAGTGATGTCAGAGGCTTTATCAAACCAACCAATGGATCTGTCTCGTTCACACTATTACACAACACTTAGTTTGTGTTCTTATCTGTTACAGACGTTTCTGTTTACTGAGTTTGATGAGGTGGAAAACGACTCAGGAAGCTCAATATGGATTTGTTTGAGCCGAGACAGATAACCAGAAATAACCTGATCCTCAACACGGATAGGAGAACGATATGCACACCTGACCTGAAGTCAAATACTAAACACAGAAAGCCAATAGGTGCATTTCCACCAAGAGTTCCGGGGTCTTTTAGCCCCCAGAACTACTTTCCCCTGAACTAAAAGGTTCCTGTGTCCCCATTGTTGTCTGCGTTTCGACCGCGGGCTGAAGTCCCAAGTATGGACATATGGAGAAAAAAAAGTAAATGCACTACACCACCAGACCAGTAGAGGGCAGTAACACAAAGAGGAATGCCATTCATCACAGATGACACCATAGAAGCAGACGGACCGGCAGGTATCATTATGAGCAACACAACTGTTAGCCTGTTAGCATGAAGAGACTCAGCTGGTCTGTTTTAGATGGTGCTATATTTCATCACAGATGGATTCACTGAATCAACACGTGAGAGGAGATAAGCGCGAGTAGCAAAGACGTTTCAACACGGCTTTAAAATCCTTTTGAACTCAAAAAGCCGTGGCAGAGATCGACCGGTGTTTTGGTTTAAACAGCGACCCTGTTAACTGGAGACTCTCAGCCGGATGCATCCCTCATAAATGTCTTTAGACAATCATTAAATCAAAAATCAATGACTGTGAATGGTTTTGGAAAAATTAAAAAAAATTAAAATTAAATTTTTTTTTAAAAAATGACAAAAAAAATTTGATTTTTCTTTTTTTTTTTTTTTTATAAAATTGAAAATAAAAATTTGACAAACATTTTTTGAATTTTTTTTTTTTTTTTTTTGGGACAAAAAAATTTTGAAAAAAAAAATTTTGACCCAAAAAAATTGACAAAAAGTTGACCTGGAGCCTGTCGAAAAAAATAATTTTCATCAATTTGAAATTGTTCTCCAAAAGCAGAAAAACATGAAAAAAACGTGAACATTTTGCGCCTGCGGTTAAAAACATGGAAAAAGCAATGAATGAATCAACACGTGAGAGGAGATAAACGAGAGTAGCAAAGACGTTTCAACACGGCTTTAAAATCCTTTTGAACTCAAAAGAGATCGCCCGGTGTTTTGGTTTAAACAGCGACCCTGTTAACTGGAGACTCTCAGCCGGATGCATCCCTCATAAACGTCTTTAGACCATCATTAAATATCTGATGAGGATATTTTGAAATCTTAATAAAAACTAAACTAGTTTGCCTTCCCAGGAACTCCCTCTGTGTTTCAACAGCTGTGTAAACTCCACAAACACTGACACGTTCAGCTGAAGGTCTCCAGTTTACAGGGTCACTTTGAAAAGCGGAACACCGGGAGGAGAGACGCATTCACGGTGGGCTGAGAGAAGACTACTGTTACAAGCTGCTAAATCAAGAGAATCACAGCTTCTTCTTTTGAAAAGTACACACACATACAAAAAAGATAGAACAAATAAAAACTAATGAAAGAAAGAGAAATCAAGAGAATCACAGATGTGTGTGATGTTATTGTGGACGGAGGGCGACTTCACAATCCTTTGATAATCTTCGTGAAGACATCTCGACCCTGACAGCACTCCTAAATATGAAGAGGTGTTCAGTATCTTCCAAAGTTTTACACAAAGTCAAAGAAAATGCTAAATGTTTCCTTCTCGAGTGAATTATCAGATCAAACTCCAGATTGAAGTTCTTTATGAAACTTTAAATCACATGTTGAAGTCGGCCGCCTGGTAATTACTGAACTTATTCCTCTTATTATTTCTGTCTTAGTCACTCAGGTAAGAAAGCACCACGAGGTGAAGTCTGTCCAACCCTCCATTACAGAGTAAAACTCTGACAGATACAACAGTCTGCCTTTATTCTCTTCCTCTCCGTCTCTCTTCAGCAGTCAAATCGCTCGCCACGTTCAGTCAGGCGTGAGGGCGTATCGATCAGACCACACACACACACACACACACCGCCCAGTGACCATCTGCTCCCACGTGTCAACAGTGTCAACTCATTCTGTGTCAATAAAGCCGCTCGTCAATAAATATTCATTTCTCAGAGACCTCTTCCTCCCCCGTCTCTGAGGTGTTTCATCTTTCATGCAGACTCCATCATTTACCTGACAATGACCTCTCCTGCAGACGGACTGTTTGCTCTCTCACAGAGCGAGGGCTCCGGGTCAGAGAGGGAACATGGCGGAGGTTTCATATCACGGCTTGTGACATGACTTTACACATTAGAGGAGAAGAAACTGATGAGTTATTAAAGGGCGTTAAAGCTTGGGATATAAACTTTGCGCTCTCTTTTCTTTATCTAACCTCGACTTCTGTCAGCCAATCATGTTCCAGCTCTCAGGATTTAAAACAGAGGTCTTTGCTGGTCCTGGTTCCTGAAAACCAACATCTGATCCATCCTTTGTTAGCTATGTAAAGATTGAGAGTTTCAGAAAGAGAACAAAAACAACTCACATGAAGTTCAGCTTCCTGAGTCTACTCTGCTGGAGAGAAGGGTCAGCAACGTTTTCAACATACTGGACAGGTTACTGTTCATTTCTTACTTCTTGATTTGTATGTGGATTAACATCCTCACACTGACTTTGTAGACTTTAGAGATGTTAGGTCAAGACCACAGACTGTAACCCCAGACTGCACCGGTGAACATCCAGGGCTTGGACATGGAGAGGGTGGAGACCTACAAATACCTGGGTGTTCACCTCAACAATAAACTGGACTGGTCACACAACACCAACGTCCTGTACAAGAAGGGCCAAAGTGGTCTGCACCTGCTGAGAAGACTGAGGTCCTTCGGAGTGTGCAGGACTCTGTTACAGACATTTGATGACACTGTGGTAGCGTCTGCTTTCTTCTATGCAGTGGTCTGCTGGGGAGCAGGGAGCACAGACGGGGACAGGACAAGACTTAACAGACTGGTCAGGAGGGCCAGTTCTGACCTGGGCTGTCCTCTGGACTCCATAGAGGAGGTGGGTAAGAGGAGGATGTTAGTCAAACTGACATCCATCAATCCCTCTCACCCCCTGCATGAGACTGTGGGGTCCCTGAGCAGCTCCTTTCAGCAGCAGACTGAGACTCCCACCCTGCAGGACGGAGCGCTACCACAGGTCCTTCATCCCATCTGCAATCAGACTGTTTAACACCAGCACTGCTGTGTCCCGTTAATCAGCTGTTCTCATCTTTCATTACACTACATGGCAGTTACTAAGTGACCTGGCACATTCACAAATAACTACTGTATCCATCTGAATCGCACTGTTCTTCATACTGTGTATGTTTCTTTAAATAACCTGGTGTAGTTTTTATCTGTGCAATAATTTACCTTATCTATTTATCAGATAGAAGTGTACATAGTGTGTATATATCTGGAATAGTTGCCATATTTTATTTTATTTTTACTTTATTTTATTCTATTCTATTTTATTCTATTTTATTCTATTTTATCTTATTTTTATTTTATTTTATTTTATTCTATTTTATTCTATTGTATCTTATTTTTATTTTATTCTATTTTATTCTATTTTATCTTATTTTTACTTTATTTTATTTTATTCTATTTTATTCTATTTTATTCTATTTTATTCTATTTTATTCTATTTTATCTTATTTTTATTTTATTTTATTCTATTTTATCTTATTTTTATTTTATTTTATTCTATTTTATCTTATTTTTATTTTATTTTATTGTATTCTATTTTATTCTATTTTATTCTATTTTATCTTTTTTTTTTTTTTTTTTTTTAATTTTTTTTTAATTTTACCCTTGTCATTGCTATTATTACTGTTATCATATTTTTGAACTATGTTAGTACATTGTTGTATTCCCCTGTCCCGTGTTGTAAGCTGCTGTAACAAAAGAAATTTCCTCCAACGTGGGACAAATAAAATATATCTTATATCAGACTGAAAGGTAATTCTGCAGCTCGGTTGCGTTTGAGTGAAAATCAAAACTCTGAAAAATCAAGAAGATGAAAACAAAAAGTCTCCTCTGACTTTGTGTTTGAGCCGAACTGAGTCCAGATGAGATCCCTCTTATGGTTTCAGGTTTCTTCGTCTGAATTAAATCAACTTATCAGTCAGACTCAGTAAATCTGATTTCCTCTCCTCCAGGAGAAACAGCGTCTGTCCTTTCTAATACCTACTCCGGTTACCCGTGATTCACTTCCTGTGTGTGTGTGTGTGCGTGTGTCCTTGTGTGGTGGATGACACACTGAGGGGGGTCACAATCAAGATGGCCGACATTCCCCGGTCTGGAGGAGGTGGATGTGCGCAGGAGGAGAAGGTCAGACTGTGTTGTTGTTTGTTTCGTGCTCAGGTGTGACTTCTCCTCCGGGCTGTGGAGTTTGAGTTGTTGTCTTTAAAGAAGTCGCTAAGAGGAAGTCTTCAGATGTTTGAGCAGCTCCGTGTCAGCTTTAACCCCCGCAGACTGCTCCTCCTTTGGTATTGTATTTTAATTCAGCTTCCTTAATATCATCTGGTCTCGTTCCCCAGCCCACACCTCTGTATCTCCACCTGTGCCGTGACCCAGTTCTCTCCCCGGGGATCAATAAAGTTCATTTCATCCTTCCAGTGTGGGTTGTTCTGATAACTGAGTGTTCTCACTCGCTGGATGACTTTTAATTTGATACGGCTTATTTATCCTCCTCTGAATCTCTGGCACCAAATAATTATTAAAAAGACGCCACCAGTTCCTGAAGAAGAACGGAGACACAAAAGTTTATGGAAATAAAATCTGGAGGAGGAGAGGAGGGGGAGACTTCTCAGACGGGAGAACCAGTGATGGTAGCTTTAAGCTTTATGGTCAGACGGGGATCCATCTGAACTTTGGTCTAATTAAAGAGGTGTTAGTGTACTTCCTACTTGTTCCCTCGCTCTCCTCTCCTCTCTTCCCTCGTTAAAGTGGGGGAGCAGGGAGAGGTGGAGCGTGGGGGAGCAGGGAGAGGTGGAGCGTGGGGGAGCAGGGAGAGGTGGAGCATGGGGGAGCAGGGAGAGGTGGAGCGTGGGGGAGCAGGGAGAGGTGGAGCGTGCAGCTTTCAAACATCTCTGGTTTGGCTCTGCAACCAAACTAGACAAACACAGACTGCAACGGACGATAAGGACTGCAGAGAAAATCATCGGTGTCGACCTGCCCCCCATCCAGGACTTGTACCGGTCCCAGGCCAGGAAACGGGCAGGTAGCATCACCGCTGACCCCTCACACCCTGGACACAAAGTCTTCAAACTCCTCCCCTCCGGCAGGCGCTACAGATCACTGTGCGCCAAAACAACCCGCCATAAGAACAGTTCAGTACGACGACTCACGTTCACTTAAGATAAAGTTTATTGCAGTACAGTATTGTGTTTGGCGTATGGGCTCCGAACCTCATTACTCAGCATTTATTATTTAAATGCAGACATTTAGGAGCAATGAGAGAGGACTAACCCCCCTCGGAGCCCGCAGGTGGATGCCAGGGAGGAGGTGGGTACAAAGTTTGCACACAGCACTGAGCAGGACAGCAGGAGCACTTGCAAAGCAGAGGCAGAGACAGAGACGGGGAGACATGCAGCTTAAATAGACCGCCAAATGAGAGGAGGATGAGATCAGCTGATAGGGAGGATGATGACGTGTCAGTATGACTGAGCGCAGCTCGAGTTGTCTGCCTGAACTAGCTTGCAGGCGGCGCTCCAGTTTCTTCCCCCAGGCTGTCACTCTGATGAACACTGAACCATAACAGTGTCATACCTGTTAGATCAATACTCTCTGTCGATACACAATGCAACAATTCTCCAAGCAGAATTCCATATTTCTATTTATTTTATTATTTAACTACTAATGTAAAAACTACCTCTGCAACTCACCACTGCACTTTATCATATTATTTAGTCTGTACATATTAGTCAAGCCTATTTGTTGTTTCTTTGTATTTATAGCTAAGGTTATTGTTATTATATTTTTATCTTATTTTTTATTTGTAGGTCTTATTCTTATTCTTATGCCTTGTACAAAGAGAGCACAGTTCACTTAAGTCAAATTCCTTGTGTGTTCAAGCATACCTGGCCAATAAAGCTGATTCTGATTCTGATTCTGATTCTGATTCTGATCTCTGTAGAGCAGGGGTTCCCAAACTTTTCAGCCCGTGACCCCCAAAATAAAGGTTCCAAAGACTCGTGACCCCCCCTGTCCCTCAGAGTGATTTAATGTGTCTTCATTCAGCTGGTCTGCAGATAATGACCCTCCCTATATGAGCATGTGTCTGTGTTTCCTGTGTGTTATGAATGAACCTGCTGCTACTGATGCTTTAGATCATTCACTGTTCACTAACTCTAAACTTAGGAGTCATCTGGAAACAAAGAAAGGCAGAACACTCATTACACTTTCTATTTTATAGGTTTTATTTCAAGTTTAGGTTCTGTTTTTGACTATATTTTTACTATAATGGGTAAAATGTACTATTTAAAAAAAAAAAACATTCTGGAGAACATCTCACAACCCCCGATTTGTGTATCGCGACCCCCCCCAGGCGGTCCTGACCATAGACTGTATAAATAATGGACGTAGTATCCGTGACGTCACCCATCTGTTCCTGAGAGCAGATGGGTTCCTGTTCAGAAGCCAGTCGTTGGAGGCAGCCATATTGGAAATGCAGAACTCAACCAGGCAGAGTGTGATGTAAAGGGGCGGAGTTTGAGCCTCCTAGCCAACAGCTATGTGTTCCCATCCGGGAGTCACGTCAGTCATGTCCTTATTTGGGCAAAAACTCGTAATCTTAATATCTTCTGAAACGTCACGTTAGAAATAAATTCACCCCCGTACAGTGTGTGCCGATAGAGAGATTAGATATGTAGGGCCAAGCCGTTTTTTGAACCAGACTGTAAACATGTTTATTAATGCTGCAAAGATCGTCTTTTTCCCATTCATATCTATGTGGTTTCCTGTGTTTCTGCAGCCAGCCTCTAGTGGATGCTCGATGAACTGCAGTTTATAACACTTCCTCATGGGCTTCATCATTTCAGACCGGAGGTTACAGCTTGGTCCTGACCCACACTTTGGGAACCCCTGCTCTAAAAACTCTTCTATGTTCTTAACTCTCTTGAGTTTTGACCCTCCACTCTTGAGCCTCCTGGCTGTAGGTGTCACGGGCCTAACATTGGACTTCCACCAGATCCATGTCTGGTCCGTCTCCTATCCACTCCAGTCCATCTCTGGCTCTGTGCTTGTTTACAGAGTGCAGCACGGAGCAGGACCTCCAGACAGCTGGAGTCATGTGACCGAGGTTTCCCCGCAGTAATCCCTGAATCAAGGATTCTCCTCCTCCTCTCCTCATCCATGTTGTCTTTCTGGTCCTCTGAAAACCTCTGACCTGTTGACTCCAGGCCTGGCTCCGCTCATCATGACTTTGGTTTGTTGTTGTAGTTAAGTGAAATACGATCTGGTGATAACACAGAGTGTTTTATTCTGAAAATTAACCGGATGTTTTCATTTTGTTTTGGTGAAACCTGACTTCCTGTCCCGCTCCATCTGCTCTGTTGAGATTGATGCATCGTGCTCCGGCATCCGGGAACAATAGAAGTCTTGTGTATCTGATCCGGAGGACTCCAACCTGCTGGATCAGAGACGCAGCCGGAACTCAACGGAGTGGATCCAGTGGAAGTTAACACACTGACTAGAATAGAAACCTATCACATCTGGTGCTGTGACGATCTGTGCTCTGTTGTCTGTTGGAGCGACCTTGTGGGATCATATTTCTGTAAGCACAGATTGAAACTAAACCTCAGTACCAGCTCTGTTAGATTCTGAATATATTACTGCGATAGACTCAGACTCGTGTCGACCTCTGCCTCGCAGAGCCGCCGTTTAAAACGAGAAACTCCATCAGTGCCGAGTTTCCCATTAACGCTGGAGAACAACACAAACCTTTATTCGGCCCCCGTAATGTGACGAGAAAATACAAGACCGAATTCAAAGGTGCAGGTACGGCTTTAATCATCGTTGACCCAGCTTCCTCTCAGAGAGTCTCTGCTGTCATCGGAGCAGTTAGTGAGAAATATGGCCTGACCCGACTCTGAGGAAATAGCTGCCGAGGGGGCTGATTTTCCTGGAATACACTGCGTCACGTCGCTGATATTCATCATCCCATTAGCCTAGCATTCACTGCTGGTGGTAGCCATATTGATGCACTACCGGCTGTGTGTGTGTGTGTGTGTGTGTGTGTGTGTCATTATATTACTTTAGTATTCATTTCTGCTTGTTTGCATACATTTCCAGCTCTGTTTGTGTCTGTGTTTGTGTTTGCAAGCTTCATTTCCTCTGCTGATGGAGGCCGCCAGTTCTGATGCTCCTCCAACTGTGAGAGTGTGTGTGTTTATGTGTGTGTGTGTGTGTGTGTGTGTGTGTCACTTTAAAATGGTTTGTGCACATGCCAGAAAGGTCTCGGCGTCCCCTCCCACTCGCTGCCGTTATAAATGGTTAAAACATTATGTTAAGAGCTGCACTGATCAATAACTCAACCGCAGCATTGAAAACATTTTTCAATGTGGGGGTTGATTTTGTCTCAGAGCGTGTGTGTGTGTGTGTGTGTGTGTGTGTGTGTGTGTGTGTGTGTCAGTGTGTGTGTGTGTCAGTGTGTGTGTTCAGTGTGAGTTATGAGCTCTCTGGGAGGCTGTGAATGTGACATGTGTCCAATGTTCAGCCAAAGACACAAAAGAGGCTTCCTCAACCTAATACCCAGTCCACAGGGAGATAACTGTGTGTGCGTGTGTGTGTGTGTGTGTGTGTGTGTGTGTGTGTGTGTGTGTGTGTGTGTGTGTGTGTGTGTGTGTGTGTGTGTGTGTGTGTGTGTGTGTGTGTGATAACAGCCAGGTCTTTCGTTTTCCCCTCCCTGTTAAAACACCAGAGAGGAACAAAGACCGTGTTGGAGCGTTGCACTTTGTTCCTGCAGAGCGGTTCAGTGTGTGTTAAAGAGAAGATGTATTACTTCCTCATTCTCTATCTGTTCAAATGAAGCACAGCTTTATTCTATACATACACAGCTATGTGTATATATATATAGAGAGAGAGAGAGACTTGTTTGTCATGCTTCTTATGGGACTGCTTCAAGGGATGTGCACATTTAGGTGACTAAGCGATTAGATGTCATCACCCTCGCTGGTCGGCAGCAGAGTCCCCATTTAAACGTGTTATTATATAATTATTAATATATGTTATTATATGTCTGAAGTGTCGCTCATATGTTCCTTAAGACAAACAAAACACCAGACCTCAGGAAGTTCAACACGTAAGCTAGCTTTGGATCGGGGAATAATCCTACACTCTCTCCTCAACGACGTCAGATCATCAATCTGATCCTTAAAGTGACACACACAAGAACTCTACATTTACATGGACTCAGGCCCAAGCTTCAGAACACCTCATCTCTACCTTTAACTCTTCCTGTCCCATTAAAGTTACTAACCATAGACCGCCCTGGAGTCCCTGAGCTCCCTTGTCTCGTATGTTCCTCTGGATCTCTGCTGTAGATTCCTTTTTTGAGTCTGTTATTCATCCTTTCTTTCTTTCTTTCTTTCTTTCTTTCTTTCTTTCTTTCTTTCTTTCTTTCTTTCTTTCTTTCTTTCTTCATTTCATTCCTTCCTTCTTTCATTCCTCCCTCCTTCTTTCTCTCTTCCCTTATTTCTTCCTTCCTTCCTTACTTTCATCCCTTCCTCCTTTCTTTCTATATTTCACCCCTTCTTTCTTTTTCTTCTTTATTTAATTCCTTCTTCCTTCCTTCCTTTCTCTCTTTGTTCTTTCCATGTTTCTTCATCCTTTATGTCTCCTTTTCTTATCCTGTCCTTTCCTTCTGTCATTCCTTCCCCATTTCTTCTCCTCTTTTTCTTTCTTCTGGTCTCCTCTCTTCTCTCTTTTCTTAGACCTTTCTGGAGTCCCTGAGCTCCCTTGTCTCGTAGGTTCCTCTGGATCTCTGCTGCTGTGGACGTGGTCCAGACTCCAGCTGCTACAACTACTACTATCCGTCTCCCCACTATCATCTCTCTCTCTCTCTTCATCTCCCTCTATCCCTCTCTCCAACTCGGTCTCAGCAGATGTGTGTCTAACATGAGTCTGGTCCTGCTGGAGGTTTCTGCCTGTTAAAGGAAGTTTGTCCTTGCCACTGTAACTTGCTAAATGCTGCAAAGTGCTCTGCTCATGGTGGATTAAGATGAGATCAGACTGAGTCCTGTCTGGAAGATGAGACTGGATCTGATCCGGTCTTGATGTTGGGTCTTTGTTAATAATAGAACATAGAGTCCGGTCTAGACCGGCTCTGTTTCTATATAAATAAAGATTGATTGACCTGAACTCCCCTCTTGGTACAGTTCTCTCTCTCTCAGCCTGACTCAGTGTCTCTTTATTCATCCCCTCGTTTATGATCACACCCTCAGCTTCTGGGTAGTGACCAAAACGATGACATCATACCTGCAAGCAGCCAAAACGTGTTTCCTTGGTCGACTTAAGCGAAGTGGATGTACTGACGGAGCACGGATAAATGCTGTCAGGAGTTTAGATCTCAGATTTTGGACTGACTGCGTCCCCCCGTCGCTCCCATTAGAGCGTCTGTTCCCTCCTGTTGGAGATTTTTACACACTCTGCTGTTTGAAAGCGTTCCCCGTCTCCCTGCAGAGCGCTCCATCCTGCGTTCTGGAGATCTGCCATGGAGTAGTAGTGAAGAACATTTCTGAGGTGCTTCTTCTTTCTTTTTGGCTGCAGGAATAAAGACGTGAAGTAAACTCCTCTTCTCTGTGCACAGGAGGGACTGTTTTTAAAGGACAGGAAAGTCTTTGAGGGTTTTGGATGTGCCTTCAATCACACGTTTGCTTTCTGTGCTCTGTTTATTTTTCCAGGGAAATATTGGCTTAAAATATTCTGTGATTGGAACACGCTCATTAAAGTCTCAAATGTAAAAATGATGATTAAATGACAGCTACAGGCTGGAGGCTCTCTCCCCTCCCGACACATCTCAGAGGAGGGTAAACACACCACCTTGGAGGCGGGCCGGGCTCCTGCCCTCGCCGTCCCTCCGGCCCCAAACTGCCTCGCATCACTTCCTCTCAGCACAGAACCACTTCCTCTGGGCGACCTCGCGGGTCGCATGCTGCATGCCAACAAGCTCCCGTAACGAGCGCCCCGAACAGCGGCGGCTAATTAGCATCCCTAACGAGGCAGGCCGAGGGGCCGGCTGTCACTCTGTATCGTTGCTGCGTGCTGTCCGTGGGGTTGGCATGTTTCAGGCATGTCAACAGAATCCTGACGGGGCCGAGGTGATGAGGGGTCACATGACTGACTGCCCACACATACTTCATAGGTCACAGCTTCATGCTCTCCTTATTTTCAGAGCTGCTACATATTTACAGACATAGTGAACATTATCCGCCTGTATTTAAAGTTATTGCATTTTCAGCACTCTCCTCTCTTTGTTTCGGACTAATTAAAAGGAATTGTAGCTGAACTGGATTGGCTCAACTCTCTGAGGACTGACTGAAACCCATCCAGTCAGTCAGGATCCAATCAGCAGATTTATCTCGTTTGAAAAGGAGCTGCAGGGTTTTTCTATCATTCAGTTTCGTTTTAGATCCGAAATGAAATAAATTATCTGCAGAACATAATTCTGACTGCCAGCCAGAGGAAGTGAAAAATGATGGAAATGGAAAAACCACAAAGACTCACGGTGTTAAAAAAAACATCAACATACACAATTAAAACAGCCGAGGTTCTTCAATGCCGAGTTTAAACTCTGCAAGGTGATCTGCCTCATCAAAATTCACACAAACAGGAGGAAGAAAGCGTGCTCGGTTTATACCTGGAACAGTGATGATGATGATGAGCAGACAGGCAGGACAAACCGCACTGTAGAGTACAAGCAGCATCAAACATGACCATGCAGATTCAGCCTGTTTGCATCGCAGCACATTATGACTCAATATGAGAGAGTCCCAGGATCCTCTAACCTCTGAGAGGCCTCCAGCTGCACCAGAGGGGAGGTGACCTTCTCTCTCTGGAATCACTGCACGATACCAGTTTGTCAAATAATATATCATAAATCACAAAACAAGCATTTCTTACATCCATTTTTAAATGAAGAAGTGATGTAACCAAAAATATGAAGCACATGTTAAAAACTGCAGTTCCTTGAGTGTCCACTAGAGGCTAGCTGCAGAAACACAGGAAACCACATACACACCCATTCAAAGAGAAGATCTTTACAGCAGAAATAAACATGTTCACAGCCTGGTTCACACGAGAGTTCAGAGATTTTGTGCAATTTGTGACATCACAAGTTGGTGAATCCCCTTAAAAGATGACATATCATGCAAAATCAACTTTTTAATGGTTCTCTCCCTGAAATCTGTGTCCCTGTCTACAAACCCCCTGAAAAGTCAAAGAATCCATTCTGCCCCTGTTCTGATTTCTCCACCTTTCTTTACAACGCCATCCGGTCTGTAACAGGAAGTCAGAGCTCGGAGCTTGTTCAGCCCATAGACTGTATAAAATACAACTCAACCCCTCCTCCGTTTTTCATTCCCTGCACACATGTGTGCTAACAAGGAGCTTAGGAGGGAGGCATGCTAGTTGTAGGCTGTCTTAATAAACACAAAGGTCGCTTTGACTCCCCACGTCTGCAGATTTGAAGATCTAGTGGATGATTTTTAGTTTTCATGGAAAAGTGCTAGTGCTAGTTAGCATAGCCACATAGCTACATGTTGGTAGCTGTGTACCAAGACACACGTCGACATGCTGACAAATAAAACAACAAGAAACACTAAATCTGTGACCAATGGTTCAGAAAGGTCCTGCTGCAGGCGCCTCTCCGTCAGGATCAGATTCTGGATCAGATTCAGAGGGTTGAAGTAACGTGGGTCTGTGAGCAGCCGTGTATATTCAGCCAACATGTAAACATTAGATCAACGTGCTGGACAGCCGAGGCCACACCCACTTCCTGAGGGGGCGTGGTCAGAGAGCTCATTCTCATTTAAGGCACAGACACAGAAAACAGCCTGTTCTGAGCAGGACTGAAAAAGAGGGGTTTACAGGCAGACCAGAATCTGATTTCAAAGTGTTTTTATGAGCAATAAACTTTAAAGACATGTTTTGGGGACCTCTTAGACCAATATATGTTGATGAAGAAGAGCAGAATATGTCACCTTTAAAAGGGTTAAATTTGTCATTTTAAGAAGAGAAGTGTGGCGCGGTGGCCTAGTGGTTTAAGCACATCCCGTACACAGAGGCCAAAGTCCTCGTCCTAGAGGTCGTGGTGCAACTCTCTGCAACACACATTTCCTGTCTCTCTACAGCTGTCCTATCAAATAAAGGCAACAATGCCCATATGCGTGTTTTAATCCAGATGGTTTTTATTTTATTATTTATCTTGTTTTTTTCAGGCAGTATCAACGGCAGGTTTTTATTTTTATATTTTTTATTTTTTATTATTATTTATGTATTTATGTATTTATTTATTTATCTTCTTAATTTTCTTTTATATTTTTATATTTCATATCTCTGATTGTTTTAAATGTTTTGATCTTTAATCTTTTGTTGTTTTTATATTTTATCTGTTGGTGGTCTTAACCTTTTTATCTTCCTTTCTTTCATTTCTTTTTGCCGTCACCTCCCTGCTTTATTTTAATTCTTAAACTTTGAGTCTTTGTCTTCCTCACATTTCTCTTTTATTGTCTTTTAGTTTATTTCCTGTTTGTGAAGCACTTTGTATCCCTGATTTGAAAAGTGACATAAATAAATATTATTATTATAGTGCTTCTAAACTCCATGTAAGTTTGCATTATTTTGAAACATGAAAAAAACAATCAGGTAATGTTGACTTCAGAGTCTCAGACTGTAAAACCCCTTAATGCTCCATCAGTCCTCTGCAGCTTCAGGCACTTAACACAAGCTGTTAAATCAAATGTTCCTCTGCACATACACTCCTCTTCCTCAGAATCACTTCCCTCACTTCCACATTCATCTCTCCTTTTTTTTTTAACTGGGACATTTGTTTGCTCTGTAGCCCCTCCCCTCAGGCGAGCGGCGTCCCCAGCCTCGCACGGGGCAGATAAAGCGCACAGCGAGGCCGAGCAGATGCTGCCAGACCGCTTTGGCCGGGCCAATGTGCCGCTACCCGAGGCCAAGCGAGGCCGTGACGCAGCGAAAATACAGGAAATACCTGGAGTGTGTGCTCCAGCAGAGTCAGACTCATTATGTAAAGACTCTCCAGTTCACTGTTACAACAGAAAGCTTCCACTGTCACTGTGTCGCTTTCAGTCTTCTTATCCTCAGGGGCCACACGCTTACTGCAGACAGGAGACTCAACCCAAACAGACCAGACCACTACAGGACCAGGACTTCACTCAGCTGGCTCCCTGCATCACTGGCTTCATCTGATAAACACAG
>NC_048288.1:31583387-31613410 GCF_009762535.1 Notolabrus celidotus
TAAATCTGATGGTTTTGGCCTCCATCTTTCCCTAAACAAACCCTATGATCTCTCCCATCATGAATCCTGATGCTGATTGTATGTTCAAAGCCTCAGCAGAGACTCGGTGTGAATAAATCTCTGCACAGTAAAGGTCAAACACCGAGGAGAGCCTGTGAGGAGGAGAGCACAGTCCTTTCCAGAGGACGCTCGTTAGGACTTTAGATCTAATTGGAATCGAAAAAGAGTTTGTCATATCGATTTCTCCATCTCCAAAATGTTAAAGCATTCATGAGGAGTAGTTAACAGCTCCATCTGAAATCATTCAGATTCAGTTTCCTGCTTCACGTTCTCTCCGTTTACTCCGTCTCATATGTTGTTTGCATTTTTAGTCTCACGGGATAAAAATAAACCTGACTTCAGAAGCACCTGTGAAGGAAGCACTGCAGAAGGACCTTTGGCAACAGAGCGACCACCTGTACACCTGTTAACCACCACTGCAGGGAGTGTGTGTGTGTGTTATCGTGTGTGTGTGTGTGTGTGTGTGTGTGTGTGTGTGCATGAAAGAGAGACAAACAGAGAGAGAGAGAGAGAGAGAGAGAGAGGAAGTGTGTAGGAGTGTGAATCCTGGCTGTAACACAGTAAACATATGCTCATGAGACGCTGGGAAGATTGCAAATTGGAAATTGAAACTATGCTGTAAACACACACACACACTCTATCTCTCTCTCTCACTCACACACACACACACACACACACACACACACACACACACACACACAGTCAGGGTTTTTTTGGCTCATTTTGACACTTTGCGATTCCATATTTTGAGTGTTTGGGATTTGTACGGAAGGCAGTAACTTCCTCTTTCTTTCTTCTTCCCCGTTTAGCTGCACCATCACACACTCGGTCCTCTGCAGTCAGGGACTCGACTGCTAACTGATAATACAGTATACAATATTGGCAAAAGAACAATCCTGACACATTTAAAGAGTCTGCGTGGCTTGCAAATAGACAAGTGTTGGTATGAAAACTCACAAGTTATCTCTGAGAAACGGAGGGCTGATAACGAGGAGGCGGGGAGAGCTCGGGCGCTCCCACCTGATGGATGAATTTCAATATGTTCTTTAAACTGCGGTCACATTCAGAAGTTTGTTCTTGTTTAATGGATTTCATCTGTCTTGATGTTTTGTGCATCATTCTTTCATATTCTTCCCGACTGAACACTGCAAGTACCGTTTGGAGGCCACCATTGAAGTCAAGCTCCGCCCACAACACATCAGGTGCCGTCTCTTCCTGCTTCACCTCCTCCACCTCAGCTCCTCCTCCTCCCTGCTGTGTCTGATGTTACCAGTGTCATATGTATCCTCACTGATGCCTCCTCTGTTCTGTTCCTCGAGCGTCTTTGCTGCTGCTCTCCCAGCCTTGGCTTTTCATGTATGCACAGGAAAGAGAGGGAGAGGCGTGCTCTCCCCGCCTCAGGCTTTGACATTCCCCGAAGGCACTTGGAAGGGTAGGGAGCTCCCAGATGAGAGACATGCCGCCAAATATAACTTTTAGCTTTTCATGTATGCACATGGCAAAGCTTGAGGTGTGCTCTCCCCGCCTCCAGCTCTGGCATTCCACGTCAAACATGGAAGGGCAGGGAGCTTCCAAAACAGAGCTATACCGCCAAATGATGAAACATATTGCAACTTAGCTTTCTATGTATGCACATGACAAAGAGGGAAGGTGTGCTTCTCCCCCACCTCAAGCTTTGCATTCCTTGAACCCATGAAGAAGGTCAGGGAGCTCCTGGATCAGAGACATGCCACCAAATATAACTTTTAGCTTTTCATGTATGCACATGACAAAGAGGGAAGGTGTGCTCTCCCCACCTCAGGCTTTGGCATTCCATGTCAAACATGGAAGGGCAGGGAGCTCCCAGAACAGACCTATACCCCCCAAATGTAATCTGTTGCAACTAAGCTTTTCATGTATGCACATGAAAGAGAGGGGAGGTGTGATCTCCCCGCCTCAAGCTTGGCATTCCACAAAACAACATGGAAGGGAAGGGAGCTTGCAGAAAAATAGCCATACAGCCAAAAATAACTTATTGCAACTTGGCTTTTCATGTATGCATATGATACATGAAAAGGAGGGAAGGTGTGCTCTCCCCACCTTAGGCTTTGGCATTCCACGTCAAACATGGAAGGGCAGGGAGCTTCCAAAGCGGAACTATTCTGCCGAATGTAACTTATTGCAACTTTGTTTGTCATGTATGCACATGAAAGAGAGGTGTGCTCTCCCCACCTCAGGCTTTGGCATTCCCTGAAGGCACTTGGAAGGGTAGGGAGCTCCCAGGACAGAGCCATACAGTCAAATATAACTTTCAGCTTTTCATGTATGCACATGGCACAGAGGGAAGGTGTGCTCTCCCCACGTCAAGCTTTGGCGTTCCACGTCAAACATGGAAGGGCAGAGAGCTCCCAGGACAAAGCGATGCCACCCAATATAACTTATTGCAACTTGGCTTTTCATGTATGCACATGATACATAAAAGGAAGGGAGGTGTGCTCTTCCTACCTCAGGCTTTGTCATTCCACGTAGGCACGTAACTTTTCTTAGAGGCCAGTAAAGGTGGAACCCAAAGTTAAGTGATAGATTGTTAATGATAAACGGAGAGAGTTCAGACTGTGCAGACCAAAGCACATTGAGTCTCTCCACATGGTCAGATATTCCTCACTGCTTGTTCCGGACATCAATTAATCTGTCTCTAAATGATTGTTACTTTTATTCTGAAGATCTTTAAATACTTCCTCCCACTGAAATCACATGCAGGACTAACTTTCAATGTGCTTCTCTTAAAAACGAGATTGGAAGAGCGGTCGACTTATGATCGTGTTTCTTTATATTTAAGCCAACGCAGTAACCTGTTACGCCCACATAATACAGACTTCATCATTTTCAAGTCGCAGAACAAAGTACAGATCAAAGTGTTCCCGTCTGAAAACCGCCAGAGCAGCAAGTTTCACTTTTCAACAAGAAGCACCTGAAGAAACCGGAGCTGCTTTAAAATGTTGGAAACACTCTGCATATGAAATGTTTGAACTCTTGGCTCCGGGGTGATCACAGGAGAAGCCACGGGTTCGGAGAGGATGGACTGGTTTGTGAAACGAGGTCTTAAAAGGCGATCCTCTCAGACTCGGAGCCCGAATGTTGATAAAGGGAGAAGACTTTTCAAGCACACAAAGTTTCTCCTCCCTCAGTGGAAAATGCTGCCATGGTAGAAAAGGAGAGCACGGAGATGAAAGAGCCGGGGAAGGAACGGGGGAAGCCGGCAGGTCGCAGGTGTGTGTCAGACCGGAGAGCCGTGTTGAAAGGTAATTGGCAGCAGAGCGAGGATGAAAGGCCGAGCAGCTGACCTGTAGGTCCGCTCTGACAGACTACACAATTCTCTGCACGCATGTATGATCGCGCTTTTCACATCTAATGTCCTCACGTCTCTGCATCCGCTTCTCACACCAAAATATATTCTCCTCTGGTCCGGAGGAGCCTCAAACAGAGACGGAGCAGAGCTGGACTTCCTGTTGAATCCTCGTACACTAAACTAAGAGTGTCTGAAGCTCAGAGGGAGTCAGAGAACGGATTAATGAGGACAACCTGTTAAAGACGGGACACAGGAAGTGAGCTCTCAGGGAGTGTTTCTGTATCAGTGTTGCATTTCCTACTCTTAACTGCCCTTCTTTACTTTACGTCCCAAACAGGAAACACCTTTACTGAACATTACTGCACATCATACCTGCATTCAACAACTCCTAACTGCCCTTACTAACTGCACACCTTTACTGCACTCAGCTAGCTTCATTAATGCGCTCCCTCTCCGTGCTAAACTCTACTTCTTTATGGCGCTCAACATGTCTTCTTTACTTCACTTCACAACATATCGCTACACAGACGTTAACTGCACCAAACTGCACATTTTGCCTGCATTCAAATTAGTTTTTTAACTGCACTTAACTCTACTTCTGCACCGTGGTTAATTGCATGTTTTAATTGCACTTAACTTTGTTTCTTTACTGCTCTAAGGTGCGCATCTTTACTGCAATCTATTGCACTTCCATATCACCTGACCTAGCTTTTAAAACTGCACTGAACTGCACTCCTGTGTTGCTGTAAACCGCACCTCTTTACCGCACTCATCTGCACATTTACATGCACTTAACTTTGTTTTTTTATTGCACTCTATTGTGCCTCCTTGCTGCACCCAACAGTGCTTCCTATTAACTTTGCTCACCTTTGTTTCCTTACTGCTCTTAGGTGCGCATCTTTACTGTGATCTACTGCACTTCTTAAATGCACTCAACATTTTTGTACTGCACTCATCTTGCTTGTTTCTTGCTACCCCAAGGTGCACTTCTTAAATGCGCTCAACTCTCTTTCTTTACTGCACATTACTGCTCACATTTGCTGCACTCAGCTGCACATTTACCTGTACTTAACTGCACTCTATGGTGCCTCTTTGCTGCACCCAAATGTGCTTCCTATTCACTTTGTCCAACTTTCTTAAATGCACGCAAGGTTTTTTTTACCGCACTAAACTGCACTAATGTGCTGCGGTAAAATTCCCTCTTTTTTGCACCATACTGCTCACCTTTACTGCACTTAACTTTGTTTCTTTGCTGTGATCTATTGTGCCCCTAAGTTGCACTTCATTACTGCGATTTGCTGCACTTCTGCAACTTTTTTTACTGCACTCCTGTGCTGCAATCAGCTTCTCTTTATTGCACCATACTGCTCAGCTTTACTGCACTCAACTTTGTTTCTTACTGCCCCAAGGTGCGCTTCTTAAATGTACTCAACTTTGATTCTTAATTGCACATTCATACGCACCTTTAATGCGCACAGTTCGAATTTACCTGCACTTAGCTTTGTGTCTTTACTGCCCTAAGGTGCGCTTCTTAGATGCACTCAACAATTATGCATCTTAACTTTGCGCCCTTAGCTGCACACACGGTGCGTTTCTATTAAGCTCCACTGTGTTTTTACACTTTGCTTACTTGCGTACCGACTGCATGTTTGCTGCACCCAGCTGTGCTTTTTCAATGCACTCTGTTTCACATTGTAATTATTTACATTTAAAACCTGAGCTTCATCAGGCTGCAGCCATGAGAACAGTGAATAGGAACAGAGCAGCAGCACAGAGCAGACCTCTGGCTGCCTTATATCTTCCTGTAATCCTCTGTCAGGTCCACGGAGAACCCGACACACTCCGCTGCCTCCTTATTAGAAGCTGAATGTTTTATTTTCACCGTTGTTACCCCTCCAGCTCCCGGCTCAGATACAGTACAGACAGGGAGACTTTCAGAGACCTGCCGAGGACTCACAGGTCATAAAACAAGGATTTAGACGCTGCAGAGTGGGAGCAAAGTGAGGAACACATTCAGGTAATTTAAAGCCTGATATCTGATCTGCACTGAAGCTTTCCCACACTGCAAGAAGAATCGACCCGCCTGACACAGTTAAAGCCGAGCCTCTGATACAGACGGGGTAAATAATGGAGGCAGGTCTGTGACGTCAGGCGTTGGATTCTCGGCTGCAGAAACTGATCCTCAGGTTCCAGTAACGTCACGTTGTTCTCCTGGAGTCAGAGCTGGAGATGAAGTTATCACAGAAGCACACCTGTGGTTGATTCATTAACTGTAATGAGCCTGTTTACTCTCGTGTCTCCTACAGAGTGAGGCTCTGTTTGTGCTGGTGGTCGACTACAGCTGTTCATTTATCAGACTGAAGACATCAGGCAATGACACGTACCAGCAAGTTACTTTAACCGGTGCAAAAATGTCAGTACACTAACACGAGCAATCCTACCTCCCTTTAACTTAATCTAATATTAACATGCTGGAACATTTAACATGGGGCTCTATGGGGCCTGACTCACTGCAGGAGACACACTCTAGAGCAGGGGTTCTCCAACTTTTTGGAGCCAGGGACCCCTTACAGGTGAGAAACTTGTCCAAGGACCCCCTCATCATTGTAACACAGATTAAGCACATTAGTGATGTCATGATCAAAAGCTGTGGCTCTGAGAGTCGATGCTTTATAGTGGATCAGAAGAGCCGGCTCACATCCAGAGAGAGCCGGCTCCCAGTTAGTTCCTTTCCCTGCTTAGCTCTCTCAGTGCTCAGCCCCAGCTCTGCTCACAGCAGAACTCTGTTTTGATTGGTCAGCATGGCGGCCATGCGGCCAATCACATGTGAGGATATAGGATCCAGGTGATGGAGGGGAGGCTGTGTATCGTGGCTTCATCTGTTCCTTCTGAGAGGGTTAGGGTTAGGGTTCTTCTCAAAGACCGGGCAAATACTCACTGAGAGGAGAAACCGGATCAGACCATCCAAACTGAGGACATTAATAATGTTTGATCCAGTTTGGTTCTGGTTCTGTTTGCTTGAGTTCGGTTCGGGTTCGGTTCGGGTTCGGGTTCGGTTCTGGTTCGGTTCTGGTTCGGTTCTGTTCGGTTCTGGTTCGGTTCGGTTCTGGTTCTGTTCTGGTTCGGTTCTGGTTCAGTTCAGGTTCGGTTCTGGTTCGGTTCGGTTCTAGTTCAGTTCTGGTTCGGTTCTGGTTCGGTTCTGGTTTGGTTCTAGTTCGGTTCTGGTTCAGTTCGGTTCTAGTTAGGTTCTGGTTCTGTTCTAGTTCGGTTCTGGTTCGGTTCTAGTTAGGTTCTGGTTCGGTTCTGGTTCAGTTCTGGTTCGGTTCTGGTTCAGTTCGGTTCAGTTCTGGTTCGGTTCTGGTTCGGTTCTGGTTCGGTTCAAGTCCGGTTCTGGTTCGGTTCTAGTTCGGTTCTGGTTCGGTTCTGGTTCGGTTCTGGTTCGGTTCTGGTTCGGTTCTAGTTCGGTTCGGTTCAGTTCTAGTTCGGTTCTGGTTCGGTTCTGGTCCCTAACCCTAATCCTAACCCTAACCCTAACCCTAATCCTAACCCTAACCCTAACCCTAACCCTAACTCTAATCCTAACCCTAATCCTAACCCTAACCCTAACCCTAATCCTAATCCTAACCCTAACCCTAACCCTAACCCTAACTCTAATCCTACCCTAATCCTAACCCTAACCCTAACCCTAACCCTAACCCTAATCCTAATCCTAACCCTAACCCTAACCCTAACCCTAATCCTAACCCTAACCCCAACCCTAATCCTAACCCTAATCCTAATCCTAACCCTAACCCTAACTCTAATCCTAACCCCAATCCTAACCCTAACCCTAACCCTAACCCTAATCCTAATCCTAACCCTAACCCTAACCCTAACCCTAACTCTAATCCTAACCCTAATCCTAACCCTAACCCTAACCCTAACCCTAATCCTAATCCTAACCCTAACCCTAACCCTAATCCTAACCCTAACCCCAACCCTAACCCTAACCCTAACCCTAACCCTAACCCTAATCCTAACCCTAACCCCAACCCTAATCCTAACCCTAACCCCAACCCTAATCCTAACCCCAATCCTAACCCTAACCCTAACCCTAACCCTAATCCTAATCCTAACCCTAACCCTAACCCTAATCCTAACCCTAACCCCAACCCTAATCCTAACCCTAATCCTAACCTTAACCCTAACCCTAACCCTAACCCTAACCCTAATCCTAACCCTAACCCCAACCCTAATCCTAACCCTAATCCTAACCCTAACCCTAACCCTAACCCTAACCCTAATCCTAACCCTAATCCTAACCTTAACCCTAATTCTAACCCTAACCCTAACCCTAACCCTAACCCTAACCCTAATCCTAACCCTAACCCCAACCCTAATCCTAACCCTAATCCTAACCCTAACCCTAACCCTAACCCTAACTCTAATCCTAACCCTAACCCTAACCCTAACCCTAACCCTAATCCTAACCCCAACCCTAACCCTAACCCTAATCCTAACCCCAACCCTTATCCTAATCCTAACCCTAACCCCAACCCTAATCCTAACCCTAACCCCAACCCTAATCCTAACCCTAATCCTAACCCTAACCCCAACCCTAACCCTAACCCTAATCCTAATCCTAACCCTAATCCTAACCTTAACCCTAATTCTAACCCTAACCCTAACCCTAACCCTAACCCTAACCCTAATCCTAACCCTAACCCCAACCCTAATCCTAACCCCAACTCCTAACCCTAACCCTAACCCTAATCCTAACCCTAATCCTAACCTTAACCCTAATTCTAACCCTAACCCTAACCCTAACCCTAACCCTAACCCTAATCCTAACCCTAACCCCAACCCTAATCCTAACCCTAATCCTAACCCTAACCCTAACCCTAACCCTAACTCTAATCCTAACCCTAACCCTAACCCTAACCCTAACCCTAATCCTAACCCCAACCCTAACCCTAACCCTAATCCTAACCCTAACCCCAACCCTAATCCTAATCCTAACCCTAACCCCAACCCTAATCCTAACCCTAACCCCAACCCTAATCCTAACCCTAATCCTAACCCTAACCCCAACCCTAACCCTAACCCTAATCCTAACCCTAACCCCAACCCTAATCCTAACCCTAATCCTAACCCTAACCCTAACCCTAATCCTAATCCTAACCCTAACCCTAACCCTAACCCTAACCCTAATCCTAACCCTAATCCTAACCCTAACCCTTATCCTAACCCTAACCCTAACCCTTATCCTAACCCTAACCCCAACCCTAATCCTAACCCCAATCCTAACCCTAACCCTAACCCTAACCCTAATCCTAATCCTAACCCTAACCCTAACCCTAATCCTAACCCTAACCCCAACCCTAATCCTAACCCTAATCCTAACCTTAACCCTAATCCTAACCCTAACCCTAACCCTAACCCTAACCCTAATCCTAACCCTAACCCCAACCCTAATCCTAACCCTAATCCTAACCCTAACCCTAACCCTAACCCTAACCCTAATCCTAACCCTAATCCTAACCTTAACCCTAATTCTAACCCTAACCCTAACCCTAACCCTAACCCTAACCCTAACCCTAATCCTAACCCCAACCCTAATCCTAACCCTAATCCTAACCCTAACCCTAACCCTAACCCTAACTCTAATCCTAACCCTAACCCTAACCCTAACCCTAACCCTAATCCTAACCCCAACCCTAACCCTAACCCTAATCCTAACCCCAACCCTAATCCTAATCCTAACCCTAACCCCAACCCTAATCCTAACCCTAACCCCAACCCTAATCCTAACCCTAATCCTAACCCTAACCCCAACCCTAACCCTAACCCTAATCCTAATCCTAACCCTAATCCTAACCTTAACCCTAATTCTAACCCTAACCCTAACCCTAACCCTAACCCTAACCCTAATCCTAACCCTAACCCCAACCCTAATCCTAACCCTAATCCTAACCCTAACCCTAACCCTAACCCTAATCCTAACCCTAATCCTAACCTTACCCTAATTCTAACCCTAACCCTAACCCTAACCCTAACCCTAACCCTAACCCTAATCCTAACCCTAACCCCAACCCTAATCCTAACCCTAATCCTAACCCTAACCCTAACCCTAACCCTAACTCTAATCCTAACCCTAACCCTAACCCTAACCCTAACCCTAATCCTAACCCCAACCCTAACCCTAACCCTAATCCTAACCCTAACCCCAACCCTAATCCTAATCCTAACCCTAACCCCAACCCTAATCCTAACCCTAACCCCAACCCTAATCCTAACCCTAATCCTAACCCTAACCCCAACCCTAACCCTAACCCTAATCCTAACCCTAACCCCAACCCTAATCCTAACCCTAATCCTAACCCTAACCCTAACCCTAATCCTAATCCTAACCCTAACCCTAACCCTAACCCTAACCCTAATCCTAACCCTAATCCTAACCCTAACCCTTATCCTAACCCTAACCCTAACCCTTATCCTAACCCTAACCCCAACCCTAATCCTAACCCCAATCCTAACCCTAACCCTAACCCTAACCCTAATCCTAATCCTAACCCTAACCCTAACCCTAATCCTAACCCTAACCCCAACCCTAATCCTAACCCTAATCCTAACCTTAACCCTAATCCTAACCCTAACCCTAACCCTAACCCTAACCCTAACCCTAATCCTAACCCTAACCCCAAACCCTAATCCTAACCCTAATCCTAACCCTAACCCTAACCCTAACCCTAACCCTAACCCTAACCCTAATCCTAATCCTAACCCTAAACCTAACCCTAACCGTAACCCTAACCCTAACCCTAACCCTAACCCTAACCCTAACCCTAATCCTAACCCTAATCCTAACCCTAACCCTAATCCTAACCCTAACCCTAACCCTAACCCTAATCCTAATCCTAACCCTAACCCTAACCCTAACCCTAATCCTAATCCTAACCCTAAACCTAACCCTAACCGTAACCCTAACCCTAACCCTAACCCTTATCCTAACCGTAACCCTAACCCTAACCCTAATCCTAACCCTAATCCTAACCCTAACCCTAACCCTAATCCTAACCCTAACCCTAACCCTAACCCTAACCCTAATCCTAACCCTAACCCTAACCCTAACCCTAATCCTAACCCTAACCCTAATCCCAACCCTAACCCTACCCTAATCCTAACCCTAACCCTAATCCCAACCCTAACCCTAATCCTAACCCTAACCCTAACCCTAATCCTAACCCTAACCCTAACCCTAACCCTAACCCTAATCCTAACCCTAATCCTAACCCTAACCCTAACCCTAATCCTAACCCTAATCCTAACCCTAACCCTAATCCTAACCCTAACCCTAACCCTAACCCTAATCCTAACCCTAACCCTAACCCTAATCCTAACCCTAACCCTAACCCCAACCCTAATCCTAACCCTAATCCTAACCCTAACCCTAATCCTAACCCTAACCCTAACCCTAACCCTAATCCTAACCCTAACCCTAACCCTAATCCTAACCCTAACCCTAACCCCAACCCTAACCCTAACCCTAACCCTAACCCCAACCCTAACCCTAACCCCTAACCCGAACCCTAACCCTAACCCGGTCCCTAACCCCAACTCCTAACCCTAACCCGGTCCCTAACCCTAACCCGAACCCTAACCCTAACCCAGTCCCTAACCCCAACTCCTAACCCTAATCCTAACCCTAACCCTAACGGAGGAACATTTGGATTGTGTTTGATTGATTCAGAGATTCTTTGTCAGATTAATCAATAATGAAAACTTTCACTAATCAAACACCTTCACTCAGTTACATGTGTGATGGGAAGAAACAACGAGATGCAGTTAACTGATTCACACGGTTTAGAAACTTTAGATACAGAACTTTGGGAGGTGTGTGTGTGTGCGTGTGCATGCGTGCGTATGTGTGTGCGTGTGTGTGCGTGTGTGTGTGCGTGTGTGTGTGTGTGCATGCGTGCGTGCTAGGTGTCCAGGAAGTGTGTCAGATGTTATATAATCGAGCAGCTCACCATGGACTGTGCTTGTGTGTGTGTGTGTGTGTGTGTAGGTCTGGTGGGCTCAGCAGGTTCAGGAAGGGCTTTCTAGAACAGATGGAGAACACACACACACTCACACACGCACACGCACACGCACACACACACACACACACACACACACACACACACACACACAAACTCGCACACCAGAGAAATCAATTTGACATCCTGGGTGATATTTAGACAGTAAAGGACTATGCTATAACACACACACACACACACACACACACACACACACACACACAGAGACATACACACACAAATACGCACACACACACACACACACACACACACACACACTCACACTGTCTCCCCTGCGTCTCACTGCAGTTCCAAACAATTAGCGCAGCAGCTAATTTGTCTTCGCTGACAGCAGAACAAATGCTAGCATGCTATGCTGAATCATTACTTCAGCCTGGCTAGTTGCTTTAGCTCTCAGGCTACACTTTGACCTTTGACCTTTGTTAACCCTTTGCAGTAGAAATGGTCTCTTGGCGCAATTAGGCAAAACTAGTCAAAACAGGGCAAAACAAGTCAAAACCAGGCGAGGCTAAGCGTGGCAAAGAAAGGCAAAACGACAATAAACAAAGCGAAACAAAGCGGGGCGGGGTGAGGCAAAGCAAGGCAAAACCAGGCAAAACAAGTCAAAACCAGGCAAAACCAGGTGAGGCTAAGCGTTGCAAAGTGAGGCAAAGCAAGACAAAACCAGGCGAGGCAAAGCGAGGCAAAACGAGGGAAGTGAGGAAAAGTGAGGCAAAGCAAGGCACAGTGAAGCAAGGCAAAGCAAGGCACAGTGAAGCAAGGCACAGTGAAGCAGGAAAGCAAGGCACAGTGAAGCAAGGCAAAGCAAGGCACAGTGAAGCAGGAAAGCAAGGCACAGTGAAGCAGGAAAGCAAGGCACAGTGAAGCAGGAAAGCAAGACACAGTGAAGCAGGAAAGCAAGGCACAGTGAAGCAGGAAAGCAAGGCACAGTGAAGCAAGGCAAAGCAAGGCACAGTGAAGCAGGAAAGCAAGGCACAGTGAAGCAAGGCAAAGAAAGGCACAGTGAAGCAAGGCAAAGCAAGGCACAGTGAAGCAGGAAAGCAAGGCACAGTGAAGCAAGGCAAAGCAAGGCACAGTGAAGCAGGAAAGCAAGGCACAGTGAAGCAGGAAAGCAAGGCACAGTGAAGCAGGAAAGCAAGGCACAGTGAAGCAGGAAAGCAAGGCACAGTGAAGCAGGAAAGCAAGGCACAGTGAAGCAGGAAAGCAAGGCACAGTGAAGCAAGGCAAAGCAAGGCACAGTGAAGCAGGAAAGCAAGGCACAGTGAAGCGAGGCAAAGCAAGGCACAGTGAAGCAAGGCAAAGCAAGGCACAGTGAAGCAGGAAAGCAAGGCACAGTGAAGCAGGAAAGCTAGGCACAGAGAAGCAAGGCAAAGCAAGGCACAGTGAAGCAAGGCAAAGCAAGGCACAGTGAAGCAGGAAAGCAAGGCGAGGTGAGGCAAAGGCGAGGAAAAGGAGGCGAGAATCAAAGCGAGCCGAATGGAGGCAACAAGTCATTTTAAAATGCTTCACACATTAAATTCAAAGAGTCATGACAGAGTCTGACACACAGTCGTGATATGATGAGAATAAAGTCATGAGTTGAAGAGATGAAATCTCTCTTGACTCAGTGTTGGGTCTCCTCTCCTGATGTTTATTAATCTAATAACTGTCAGTCATCGTCCTCCACATTAATGATCCGTCCTCGCCTACAGCTGATCTGCAAACAGCTGATGGGGTTTAGAGTCGCTCCGTCATTAACAAGGTCCAGGCAGGTGACTCTCTCCCAGCTAATGTGTTTAATGCTGCACACCTGGGGTCCGACCTCATTTACAGCCCTGCCAAGAACAACAGGAACGGCTGATTAAGGTTCCTCGGCAGACAACGAGCCTCATGGGAAATGTAGTTAAGAGTCTGACTCTTAAAGGATGTCGAGTTTATCTGAATGACGGAGATTCAGACGGTGAGAAACGAGGAAGAGGGAGGAGAGAAGGCGGGAGAGAAAGGCCTGGAGGATAATGATGAAGTTTGGACCAGAAAACACACCTGCTGGTTCGAGCGTGTGTGTTTGTCCCGGTCTGCCCATGCACCAGATGGTTGAGGGAACCAAAGGGATCAATCGTCATTTGGAGTCGATGGGTTTTTGCTGCTCGCTGAAACATTCCTCAGTGTGAGACTTTAAGGCGTTACCTGTGCTGACATTTAGTTGTCTTTGAAAATAAACAAAGGAAGCTCTCTCAAACTGAAACACTTAAAACCACAGACGAGTAGATCTGTTTCTTCTGTGACCTCTAAATGAGGCTCCAGCTACTCAGAGGTGGAAACATAACTGTGATAACCATCATATGAAGGTGCCAAAACGCCCCTAAAAGGTCCTGAAGGAGTGACAGGGCGAGTCAAAAAGGAAAGGAAATGTGTTTAAAAAGACAGATTTTTTCACTTCTGCAAGAGGTTTCATGCTGTGTTGATTCTGGCGCCCCCTCTGGATGAAATTGGTAGTGTTTTCCCAGGAAGAACACCCTCTGTGGTAAACCCAAATCCTTCTTCAGACCTACAAAGCTCTTAATGATCAGACACCTTCATATCTTAAAGAGCTCATAGTGTCCTATTCCCCCTCTAGAATACGCTCCCAACATGCAGGCCTGCTCATCGTACCTGAAGTCTCTAAAAGTAGTATGGGAGGTAGAGCCTTCAGTTATCAGGACCCTCTCCTTTGGAATCATCTACCAGTCAGGGTCCAGGAGGCAGACACCCTCTCTACTTTTAAGAGTAGGCTTCAAACTTTCCTTTTTGATAAAGCTTATAGTTAGAGCTGGATCAGGCTTGGACCAGGTCTTAGTTATGCTGCTATAGGCTTAGACTGACACACTGGGATCCTGTCTTTCCCTCTCTCTCCTCTCTCTGCCTGTCTCTCACTTTAACTCTTCCTGTCCCATTAAAGTTACTAACCATAGACCTTTCTGGAGTCCCTGAGCTCCCTTGTCTCGTAGGTTCCTCTAGATCTCTGCTGTAGATTCCTTTTTTGGGGTCTGTTATTCATCCTTTCTTTCTTCCTTTCTTTCTTTCTTTTATTCCTTCTTTCTTTCTTTCTTTCTTTCTTTCTGTCTTTGTTCTTTCCATGTTTCTTCATCCTTTATGTCTCCTTTCCTTATCCCGTCCTTTCCTTCTATCCTTTCCTTCACCATTTCTTCTCCTCTTTTTCTTTCTTCTGGTCTCCCTCTCTTCTCTCTTTTCTTAGACCTTTCTGGAGTCCCTGAGCTCCCTTGTCTCGTAGGTTCCTCTGGATCTCTGCTGTAGATTCCTTTTTTGGGTCTTCCTTCCTTCCTTCCTTCCTTCCTTCCTTCCTTCCTTCCTTCCTTCCTTCCTTCCTTCCTTCCTTCCTTCCTTCCTTCCTTCCTTCCTTCCTTCCTTCCTTCCTTCCTTCCTTCCTTCCTCTCTTTCTTTCTTTCCTTCTTCTTCATTTCATTCCCTCTTTCTTTCCTTATTTCTTCCTTCCTTATTTTCATTCCTTCCTCCTTTCTTTCAACTTGTTTCTTTTTCTTCTTTATTTCATCCCTTTTTCCTTCCTTCCTTCCTTCCTTCCTTTCTCTTACTCATATTTCCTTTCATTCCTTTCTTTCTTTCTCTCTTTCTTCTTTCCATGTTTCTTCATCCTTTATGTCTCCTTTCCTTATCCCGTCATTTCCTTCTATCCTTTCCTTCACCGTTTCTTCTCCTCTTTTTCTTTCTTCTGGTCTCCCTCTCTTCTCTCTTTTCTTAGACCTTTCTGGAGTCCCTGAGCTCCCTTGTCTTGTAGGTTCCTCTGGATCTCTGCTGGAGATTCCTTTTTTGGGTCTTTCTTTCTTCCTTCCTTCCTCTCCTTCCTTCCTTCCTTCTTTCCTTCCTCTCTTTCTTTCTTTCCTTCTTCTTCATTTCATTCCCTCTTTCTTTCCTTATTTCTTCCTTCCTTACTTTCATTCCTTCCTCCTTTCTTTCAACTCTTCTTTCTTTTTCTTCTTTATTTCATCCCTTTTTCCTTCCTTCCTTCCTTCCTTCCTTTCTCTTATTCATATTTCCTTTCATTCCTTTCTTTCTTTCTCTCTTTGTTCTTTCCATGTTTCTTCATCCTTTATGTCTCCTTTCCTTATCCCGTCATTTCCTTCTATCCTTTCCTTCCACATTTCTTCTCCTCTTGTTCTTTCTTCTGGTCTCCCTCTCTTCTCTCTTTTCTTAGACCTTTCTGGAGTCCCTGAGCTCCCTTGTCTCGTAGGTTCCTCTGGATCTGTGCTGCTGTGGACGTGGTCCAGACTCCAGCTGCTACAACTACTACTATCCGTCTCCCCACTATCATCTCTCTCTCTCTTCATCTCCCTCTATCCCTCTCTCCAACACGGTCTCAGCAGATGTGTGTCTAACATGAGTCTGGTCCTGCTGGAGGTTTCTGCCTGTTAAAGGAAGTTTGTCCTTGCCACTGTAACTTGCTAAATGCTGCAAAGTGCTCTGCTCATGGTGGATTAAGATGAGATCAGACTGAGTCCTGTCTGGAAGATGGGACTGGATCTGATCCGGTCTTGATGTTGGTTCTTTGTTAATAATAGAACATAGAGTCCGGTCTAGACCTGCTCTGTTTGGAGAGAGTCTGTGGAGAACGTTTGTTGGGATTTGGTGCCCGACAGACTACATTACACTTGGAAACAATCTGCCAGTCCTGGTGGTGCGTTCTCCTCACATTCAGGACCACATTTAACTTTCCTTGTTCCCACCCAAAGACGAACACTCGTGTCTCCTCACTGCAGAGACTCTGGTGTTTAAAGTCCTCTTACATTCAGATTCTCAGAGTGAAGAAAAACAGCTGAGTGATCATCTTGGACAGCGGAGCCAAAGCTGCTTCCTTTAACGCAAACGAGACCAGGAAGGAGGCCAAGAGACTCAACATACTCTAATGCAAATGAATGGCACTGAAGGCGGCCATTAGCCAGTTAATCACCTTGGCTGATACTCTTAAGATTCAGCTCTAATACACAAATTTAATCCCAGACGCTTTTAGTGTTTTATTATTCAAATTAAGCGTGGATAAATTCAGAATCAGGCAGTAAATCATGAAGCGCTGCTGGGCGGCTTTTGCTGTTATTGCTTCATCTTTATCAGAAGGTGTGATTAAAGGAAAGCCCTGAAGCCGGCCTGACAGGAAACAATGAATCAAAAGAATCCACTGCTGACACTTTACCAAAGCTTGATCAAACTGTATTTGGAGCAGAGACGACTGTGGTGACGTCACCCATTGGTTTCTGAAGCCTATCGCTGGGGGTCACCATATTGGAAATGCTGACTTGATGTAGCATCTTCGAAACTTCAGACCAAACTCATGTTCGAACCAGGCTGTGAACGTGTTTATATTAGCTAAGATCGGCTTTTTGAATGGGTGTGTATGTGGTTAGCCTCTAGTGGACACTCTAGGAACTGCAGCTTTTAGGGCTTCCACATCAGTGCCATTTCTTAAGACCAGAGGTTGCCACTTGATTATGGACTCCAATGACAGCGGCTGCCATATTGGAAATGCTGACTCCAACTAACTTTAGATTAACATATGAACAGACAAAGAGGCGGAGTTAAGGCGGGCCTTTAGCATCCTCGCTAATAGCTAGTGTTCCCACCTGTCAGTCAAATCAGCACATAACTCCTAACTTTGACATCTTTGAAACTTCAGACCAGAACAGTTTTTTGAGGCTGTAAAGATCGACTTTTTTGAATGGGTGTGTGTGTGGTTAGCCTCAAGTGGACATTTTGGGAACTGCAGCTTTTTTTTTTTTTTTTTTTTTAAGTTATATTTTTTGACTTTTTTCCTTTATTTGACAGGACAGATGAAGAGAGACATGAAATGTGGGGAGTAGAGAGCGGGGGAAGACATGCAGGAGATGGTCACGGCCGGGAGTCGAACCGGCGACCTCTCCAACAAGGACTGTAGCCTCGGTATGTGGGGCACTTAGACCACTAGGCCACCAGCGCCCTGGAACTGCAGCTTTTAGCACCAGCTAAAGACCGGAGGTTGCCACTTGATTATGGAATCCAACGACGGCGGCCGCCATATTGGAAATTCTGACTCCAACTATCATTGGGTTAATATATGATCAGACAAAGAGGTGGAGTTGAGGCGGGCTGATGACTTAAAACATACTTTCATCGCAGAGCCTTCCCGGATTTTATCTGAATTTTATTTTATTTTAACCGTCTTAAGAAATCTATTTTAAAATAATTTAATCCCTTTAGAGTTCTTTTAGGATAATTTTATATCTTTTAATATGTTTTTATTTCTTTATATTGACTTGTGTGTTTTTATTAACTGCCTGTTTTATTTTGCTGTCCATGTGAAACACTTTGTCTCTACAAATAAAATGATTATAATATTATTATGACTCTTGGTTACCAGCTACATCACACATACCTGTGTTTTCCACTTGATGTAGTCAAACCGGATTAGTTGTCAAAAAATAAGTTTTTAAAATAAAGCAATGAGCTGAAGAGACTGAAAACATGGGACTCTTTGGGGGTTGACTCACTTTTGGAGCCAGCCTCTAGTGGATACTAAAGGGAACTGCGTTTTTTGCACTCATGAGAGCCCATTTCCTGCCCAAGTCATTGGACATCCCTTTTTCCAGCAGCAAACACAAGTTTACATTAAAACTCCTGCGAGAAAGTTTTGTGTACGGGGTTTTGGCGCCCCCTGTGGACATAACTGTACCACTTAAAAGAGGAGTTTGCTGATTTTGTCCTGTACATGTGTAATTCTCATCTTCCCTTCTTTTAGCCATCAAACAGAGTGCTCCGACACCTACCCGGCAGCAGTGTGTTCAGATATTAAAACGTACGTCACAGAGAAAGTCAGTCTTAAAGCTAGGGTTGGCAGTCTCGGAAAACTAGCATGAATTTGAATGTAGCATTTCCTCAGGACTCCGTCTAACCCCTCCCCTCCTCCCTCAGAGCTCTTCCAAAACGCCGCCCCCCCCCCCCGAGCTGTTAGCACTCACAACTGTCATGCTAGCATTATCCAGTTGTCATGGTGACACGATATCAGGAGAAAAGTTATAACACATATATAACACTGTAACAGCTCTACTGTTTGTTAAACATGTTCAGTGTAGATGCTCTTAATTCCTACAGTGTTGACGGTCAGTGAAGGCATCAGGAGAGGTGTAGAGTGTGTGAGCGGGAGAGAGGAGAGACAAGAGGAGAAGTTCTTCATTCATTCAAACATTGATTGTTGTTTTGTTGGTTGTCGTGGTAACGGCCGACAGTGACCGGTTATTAAAGGTCAACGTGTTCACCAATCGGCTCGTCATCCCTACAGCGTCCGGACGGACGCTACAGTACATCTACATTTCTGTAGGACTTACTGAAGGTCATTAATTCTTCTGCTTGTCAGAGCCCCCGTGGTGAGAGCTCTTTAGACTCTGATCCGGACTACAGTCCTGAGGAAAGCCCCTCATCGGGTCAGAGGGGACAGGCCCGAGGTGGAGCGAGAGGGGCAGGAAGTAGAGTCAGGGGAAGCAGAGGCAGGAGACGGGGAGTGAACGCCGGGGACATGTACGCTCTGCAGGAGGCGGGCAGAACGGCAGGACGGGATTTGATTGGTTTAAAATTTTGGGTCCCAAAAAACGGTGATTGGTTGGTGTTTTCCCAGGTTTACTCCGGCTGTAGAGAGCAGCTTTTCTTCACTCTTTTTTAAGAACACATTATGTATTGATTACCATCAGGACATAAAGATCATTTTAACTAGGAGAACAAAGAGTGGATCTAAATCTGAACACCAACCCCAGATTGAAGTGTTGAAGGTCTTGTATTAATTACAGCCTGTTTTATAACCATCTAAAAACTCCTCACTGCGGCTTTAAACAGGTTTGCAGTATCTGAGGCTTTCATGTTAGCATGTTTTAGCATTGGAAGCTAGCAGGCGGCTGGAGAGAAAACGTTTCCTAATGAGTCTCGATCTCTAGTTTCTTCTTCATCACAGCATGATGGTAATTTAATAAATGATGCTCCCTGACTCACAGAGAGCAGGAAGCATCCACCCTTTCGTCCACATTTGTGCACTTATGGTTCTAAAGATCCCAGAAACCCCGGACTGCACTGGAAAATAAACACCAGGGGGAGTTTCCAAGTAATGACTTCAATATCTGCAATGCTTTGACATTTCTAAAACTTCCCTGAGATATTTCCCCGTGCATCTTTATTCCGTCCACATTCCCTTAAGTATGAAATCCTAGATTATGGTCTGAACCCGCTCTTGCAGCAGAAGCTGTCGAGCTGTCCTTTATTTGCACCTCCACAGAGCTGTGTTGTAATTTTTGCGAACACATCCGAAGGTTGGGAGTAAACATTAGTCCAGAGCTGATGTCTCCCCGGTTGAAACCTGCAGCGAGGAGTAATTACAGGCGAAGGCTGGACGCGGACGCTCCTCTGTTATTAATGAAAGCTAATGAAGGCTGCGGCTCTGATCTCCTCTCATCCCTCCATCCCCCCCGTTACAGAAGGATGGAGGGAAACAGGAAGCTGGGTTAATTTAGACTACAGGCGGAGATCCAATACTAATATATCTCTGTATGTGTGTGAGCGTGACTCTCATTAAAACACCACAGAGCTCAGATAGACCACCGAGTACCACTCAGACCGGTTTGTGCCAGCACACACTGGACGTCCAGGTTTATACAGAGGACTGGATCTTTAAACTGAGGAGGGTTTGTTCAGAATACCAGACCGAAGGAAACTCAAAGATCAGATAAGCAGAAAAATCCTTGAATCAGAGCTCAGCGACGACATACTGGACTCAAGTCTGTGACCGAGAGAGGAGACAGTGTGTGTTCAGTCCTCATGATGAAGTTTCTAACTCAACCTGTGTGGTTTCAAGTTTTGGTTCCTCCTGGTTTGAGTTTTACTTCAGCTGAAAACGCCCCATTTCCTCTCGAGGTTGTTTCAGAATAAAGGTCTTTCAACCACAGAACAACTTTGGGACTTTAATAGTCAAGAATCAGTCAGAAATAAAACACGTTCATCGCCGAATCAACTAAGCTTTGTTTCGTTTGTTTCGTTTTAAAGATTATTTTGAGGTTTTCGACACTTATTTTGAAAGGACAGCCTGAGAGAGACAGGAAGTGTGGGGACAAGAGGCGGGGAATGACATCAAATCATGCAGGGACCGGGAGCTGATCCTATGACCAGTGCTGCGAGGACTGAAGCCTCTGTACATGTGGTATGGAGATTACACGGCGCCCAGAATCAGCTGAGCGCTAGCGTAGCTTCAATTAGCGGCAATTAACAGGAGTTAAGTTTCAGAATAAAGGTCTTTCAACCACAGAACAACTTGGGGACTTTAGAGTTGAGAGTCAGTCGGAAATGAAACATGTTCATCGTCGAATCGACCAAGCTTTGTTTGTTTGATTCCTTTTTTTAGAATATTTTGGGGTTTTCGACTTTTATTTTGAAAGGACAGCCTGAAAGAGACAGGAAATGTGGGGTAAGAGAGGCAGGAATTACACGCAACAAATCATGCCGGGACCGGGAACCGATCCTAGGACCAGTGCTGCGAGGACTGAAGCCTCTGTATATGTGGTATGGAGCTTACACGGCTCCCAGAATCAGCTGAGCGCTAGCGTAGCTTCAATTAGCGGCAATTAACAGGAGTTAAGTTTCAGAATAAAGGTCTTTCAACCACAGAACAACTTGGGGACTTTAATAGTCAAGAATCAGTCAGACATAAAACACGTTCATCGCCGAATCAACTAAGCTTTGTTTCGTTTGTTTCGTTTTAAAGATTATTTTGAGGTTTTCGACTCTTATTTTGAAAGGACAGCCTGAGAGAGACAGGAAGTGTGGGGACAAGAGGCGGGGAATGACATCAAATCATGCAGGGACCGGGAGCTGATCCTAGGACCAGTGCTGCGAGGACTGAAGCCTCTGTACATGTGGTATGGAGCTTACACGGCGCCCAGAATCAGCTGAGCGTTAGCGTAGCTTCAATTAGCGGCAATTAACAGGAGTTAAGTTTCAGAATAAAGGTCTTCCAACCACAGAACAACTTTGGGAATTTAATAGTCAAGAATTAGTCGGAAATAAAACACGTTCATCGTCGAATCAAACATGCTTTGTTTGTTTTATTTCATTCTTTAAATTAATTTTGCTCTTATTTTGAAAGGACAGCTTGAGAGAGACAGGAAATGTGAGGTAAGAGAGTCAGGGAATTACACGCAACAAATCATGCAGGGACCGGGAACCGATCCTAGGACCAGTGCTGCGAGGACTGAAGCCTCTGTACATGTGGTATGGAGCTTAAACGGCGCCCAGAATCAGCTGAGCGCTAGCGTAGCTTCAATTAGCGGCAATTAATAGGAGTTAAGTTTCAGAATAAAGGTCTTTCAACCACAGAATAACTTGGGGACTTCAGAGTTGAGAGTCAGTCAGAAATGAAACATGTCCATCGTCATTTACTATTTTTAGTTCATTTTGGGGCTTTCGCTCTTATTTTGAAAGGACAGCTTGAGAGAGACAGGAAATGTGGGGTAAGAGAGGCGGGGAATTGCACGCAACAAATCATGCATGGACCGGGAACCGATCCTAGGACCAGTGCTGCGAGAACTGAAGCCTCTGTACATGTGGTATGGAGCTTAAACGGCGCCCAGAATCAGCTGAGCGCTAGCGTAGCTTCAATTAGCGGCAATTAACAGGAGTTAAGTTTCAGAATAAAGGTCTTCCAACCACAGAACAACTTGGGGACTTTAATAGTCAAGAATTAGTCGGAAATAAAACACGTTCATCGTCGAATCAAACATGCTTTGTTTTATTTCGTTCTTTAAATTAATTTTGCTCTTATTTTGAAAGGACAGCCTGAGAGAGACAGGAAATGTGATGTAAGAGAGGCGGGGAATTGCACGCAACAAATCATGCATGGACCGGGAACCGATCCTAGGACCAGTGCTGCGAGGACTGAAGCCTCTGTACATGTGGTATGGAGCTTAAACTGCGCCCAGAATCAGCTGAGCGCTAGCGTAGCTTCAATTAGCAGCAATTAACAGGAGTTAAGTTTCAGAATAAAGGTCTTTCAACCACAGAACAACTTGGGGACTTTAGAGTTGAGAGTCAGTCAGAAATAAAACATGTCTATCGTCATTTACTATTTTTAGTTCATTTTGGGGCTTTCGCTCTTATTTTGAAAGGACAGCTTGAGAGAGACAGGAAATGTGAGGTAAGAGAGTCAGGGAATTACTTGCAACAAATCATGCAGGGACCGGGAGCTGATCCTATGACCAGTGCTGCGAGGACTGAAGCCTCTGTACATGTGGTATGGAGCTTACACGGCTCCCAGAATCAGCTGAGCGCTAGCGTAGCTTCAATTAGCGGCAATTAACAGGAGTTAAGTTTCAGAATAAAGGTCTTTCAACCACAGAACAACTTGGGGACTTTAGAGTTGAGAGTCAGTCAGAAATTAAACATGTCCATCGTCATTTACTATTTTTAGTTCATTTTGGGGCTTTCGCTCTTATTTTGAAAGGACAGCCTGAGAGAGACAGGAAATGTGGGGTAAGAGAGGCGGGGAATAACACGCACCAGATCATGCAGGGACCTGGATCCTTGAGATAACCGAGTCATCAGGTGAAACACACCCTGTTCACGTGTCCTGTTAACCCTCCTAAAGTGAACTTTAGAGAACAGTAACTGTGTCGAAGGAGGAACAGTGTCAGATAAACTTTCTTGTTCATTTCTGCATATGTCCGACCGTCATGTCCCTCCTCAGCTCTGAGGCTGCAGTTGGATGTCCGTGTCCCTGACCCTCTGCAGGTCTCTAACTTTGTCACCTTAAACCTCAGGACGCCTCCCCACAGATGTTCCCTCCGGTCCGCCCGCTGCAGTCTTTGATTTCTGCAGCTCCTCTGCACCACATCAAAGCATCGCCTCCGTTTGGTTTTATTTGCATTTTGCTGCCAATTAAAGCAGAGGTCGAGTTTGTTTACATCTGCTGCTCCGACTTTGGTTTCGTCATCCTGAGAGAGAGACATTAAACGCCACATGAAGACACTCTCACAGGAAGCTGATGCAGCTTCGGCGTTACGCAGCGAGGGCACGAGGTGAAAGAAGAAGGATAAAAGTTCACCGTCTGTGTTCTGTTTTTATTCTTCTCCTCGCTCTCCGTCTTCTTATTCTCCATTTGTAAACGTTTAATGACTTTAAAACACCAGATTGATGAATGCTCAACAGATGCCACATTTAAAAGCTCTCCCTCATGGATTTATAGATCTGCATCTTCTGCTACACGACTTCACTTCTTCATGGTTTGCTTCAGACGCTCAGAGCGCTCAGTCGAGGGGCCGTTTCACAACTCACCCTTAAAGAAGGCGTCATTAAACTGTCCAATAATCCATGCAGAGTATGACATTTAAACAAATACTGAAGCATGCACATCAGCTTTCATTTACAGCTCCGACGTCCGTCTGCTGTGTTCAATATATCACTGAAGAACTGGAGGATTCAGAAGAGGAAGGATTTTAAAAATCTAGAGAAAAGAAGGCGAGTTTCTCCACGAGCTGCACACAGGCCTCAGCCAAAAGACATAAACGTGACACACTGTGGTCTGCATTGGTTTTATATCAGCTACATTTATGTCAAATGAATGATAAATTAGCATAAAAGCACCTCCAGAATGAATTTCAAAACAAAAGCCTTATCTGTTTTTTCTGTGGAGAGACTCCTCGTGGTTTTAAAGAGTGCTTTTATTCTGAAGTTCTGCTCAGGACCTTTATTTGGTAAAAGAAATACCTTCCATGAACTTTCATTAGAAACAATGTTGGCTGCAGGTAAGCTATGTGATCTGTTCAATAACATCAGGGAACAGACACGGGACTTCCACTGTCTCTGATCCGCTCAGTGGCGGTTCTAGACCAGTTTTACTAGGGGGGGCCAGGCTGGGTCCAAGGGTGTTGTCAGAGGGACACATTCAACCCTGACAAAAGAGACCGAGAAGGGCGAGGACCGGCTGAGAACAAACTGGCAAAACATCAGTGCATCCCTTTATACTAGACATATATATACTACTGTGTACTAGATCAACATGCAGACTGACAGCAGCTGATTGGCTGTTTACACTCAACATGAGTCCCTTAGCGCTCTAAGGGACTGGAACCAAGTGCCACACACGTGTTCCACCTGTAACATCGGCACGATACCAAAGCTTTATTTATAATATTATTTTGGTGTGGAGGGGGGGCCACAGGGGGGGTCCAGGTTCAGTTTTAGAGGGGCACTGGCCCCTGTTGGCCACTGGATCCGCTGCTGTTGTCTTTCTGGTCCTCTGAAAACCTCAGACCTGTTGACTCCAGGCCTGGCTCCGCTCATCATGACTTTGGTTTGTTGTTGTAGTTAAGTGAAATACAATCTGGTGATAACACAGAGTGTTTTATTCTGAAAATTAACCGGATGTTTTCATTTTGTTTTGGTGAAACCTGACTTCCTGTCCCGCTCCATCTGCTCTGTTGAGATTGATGCGTCGTGCTCCGGCATCCGGGAACAATAGAAGTCTTGTGTATCTGATCCGGAGGACTCCGACCTGCCGGATCAGAGACGCAGCCAGAACGCAACGGAGCGGATCCAGTGGAAGTTAACACACTGACGAGAATAGAAACCTATCAGATCTGGAGCTGTGACGGATCAGAGATGGACCGGGGCCATCTCTGTGCCCTGCTCTCTTCTCAGCTGGTCCAGTACGATCTCTCCTCCCCCTCCTCTCTCTCAATCAGCTGACTGTAGCGTGTCTAGCTTCACGTTTAGAGTTGGAAAGGTACGCTTGGTACCCCAACGAAAGTAGGACGGCACAGATCGGTTACTTTGGTACCTTCCCCAACTTTTGTCAGTGGAAACGCTGACAATCGCGGAGCACACCGAATCAAATATTGGTTTCTGAACCCTTCTTAAGTTAAAGTTGTCTCTACTGTCCAGAACAACTGAAAACATAAGAGGTGCTTTCATTGAATACATTTCCTTCTAGGTAAACTCACGGTTGTTTCAAAATTGACATCAGTTTTTCTGAAGTTAGCGGACACACAACAGAAATGAAAATACAACTCATCATGTGGTATGAACCTGGGCCCTAGAGACCATGTTTCAGGATCAGTTCATCAGTGGCTCAGATGTGCACCCCTTTAAACCTGAAGTGTGACTCCAGATCCAGTAAATGGTCTTGTAAAACAAAGGACCGGAGTAGAAACAAAAAGAGGTCCAGGCTCACGTGCAGGACTCTGAGGTGGACACACACAGAAACAGAACCCCAGCTCACTGAGATTATAAAGAGTTTAGATGAAAGGAAAACACAGAGGGCAGAGCAGAGATCAATACGATGTTCAACACAGCGAAACATCACACACACACACACACACTCACACACACACACCTGTCCACTTACTTTAGACTGAGGAGCGAACGGTGCAGAAGAGTTTGTTGGTGCAGAGAGGAGACAAGTGGAGGACTGGAGCAGAGATGATGGATGTTAGGACAGAGGGCGGGGGGCCGGCTGGACGGATGGATGGGCTGCAGGCGATCAGGTTCGGGTCACGGGCTGATGTGTCCCAGACGGATTCTTCTGCAGCTCTGAACACGGGAGGAAGCGATCGATGAGGGGACGTCGAGGCCTTGATCCGCCAGGCAGAAAGGAGAAAGAAAACTCAATCTGAGGCTCGGGGCGCTGATTCAAAGTGAGAAACAAGCAACGGATGAGTCAAACAAACTCAACATGGAGCTCAGGGAGTTATTCCTCACTGATCCAGGGAGGTTCTCACTGAACTGTGTCTACACAAAAACACAACGCAGACAACACTGTGACTGAAAATCTGCAGAATGTTCCTTTAATTACATCATGGAGGATGCAGCGCTTTGTTCTATACACTGTACAAAACCACGGACACCAACCGAGCTATCATGAGTGAAGCCAAAACGTTTACAGCTCCACCTGCTCATTGTCTGCAGTAATATTCATAAGCCCCGCCTCCTCCATGTTAACAGATGGAACATGGGTCAAACTCTAAAACTTAAACACAGGTCAGATAAATGTTTGTCAAACATGGTTTCTGTCTTTATAGTTAGTTCTTATCACGCTGATTTATATCAGTGTTTGTGTTTCTGACAAGGTTACTTTGAATGAGTTATTAGATGATATATAAACACGGGTATAAAGGAGCAGCAGTATAGATCTAACCCCTTTAGAATGTTGACTTTTCTCTTGGAATTCTGAAGTCAAAATAAGAATTCTGCCCTTAATTTTAGAATTCGACCTTTGATCTTAGAATTCCGCCTTTGATCTTAGAATTCTGCCTTTAATCTTAGAATTCGACCTTTGATCTTAGAATTCGACCTTTGATCTTAGAATTCCACCTTTGATCTCAGAATTCTTCCTTTGATCTTAGAATTCCACCTTTGATCTCAGAATTCTTCCTTTGATCTTAGAATTCCGCCTTTGATCTTAGAATTCCATCTTTAATCTCAGAATTCCGACTTTGATCTTAGAATTCTGCCTTTGATCTTAGAATTCCATCTTTAATCTCAGAATTCCGACTTTAATCTTAGAATTCCGCCTTTGATCTTAGAATTCCGCCTTTGATCTTAGAATTCTGCCTTTGATCTTAGAATTCCACCTTTGATCTCAGAATTCCACCTTTGATCTCAGAATTCTGCCTTTGATCTTAGAATTCCGCCTTTGATCTTAGAATTCCGCCTTTGATCTTAGAATTCCATCTTTAATCTCAGAATTCCGACTTTGATCTCAGAATTCCGCCTTTGATCTTAGAATTCTGCCTTTGATCTCAGAATTCCACCTTTAATCTCAGAATTCCGACTTTGATCTCAGAATTCCACCTTTGATCTTAGAATTCCGCCTTTGATCTTAGAATTCTGCCTTTGATCTTAGAATTCCACCTTTGATCTCAGAATTCCGCCTTTGATCTTAGAATTCTGCCTTTGATCTTAGAATTCCGACCTTTGATCTCAGAATTCCACCTTTGATCTCAGAATTCTGCCTTTGATCTTCTAACTTTGCTCTCTTGATCTTAAAGACAGAACTCTAAAACAAAAAGGACTTCAAAATAATCAATCGCCTGAAACATCTCCCGTATGAACAGCATGATTGACGGCTCTGTGGACCAATGAGGTTCCTGCAGCGCTGTGTGAACCGGGTTATCAGGGTAGAGGAGGAACGGTGAGAGGAAACAAACACTAACACAAGAGTCGTTGAACTATTAATGTACACTCAGTGTTTAGTTCACTCTTATGTTTCTTTGTGTTTGATGTGAATTCCCCTCAGTAGAAACATTTTGCAGTATTTGTATGAAAATATGAAAAGCCCAGACAGAACAGAAACCAGCTCCTCTCCTTGAGACCTAGTTCGTGTTGAAGTCTGAAGAAACAGATGTGACACTGGATTGAAGCTGGATAACAGCGCGGTGTGAACACTGCCTGTGACAGCAGCGCGTGTTGATCTGCAGGATTCAGACTGAAAGCTGCGATTACACGGAGAGAGTCCGTCCAGTCAGCTGGGACTGAAGGAAATCCTCCTTTATTGATCTGTCGCTCCTGCAGAGCCGTCCATCAGTCAGCCCGCTCTGCAGGGACGCTCACACACGGGGGCCTCTATACTTGTGAGGACCGCCGTCCACATTATCCATTCTCTGGTAGTTTGCACACAGCCGAGTTCTTCAGTCTGCGTGATTAATGATGACAGTGAGGAGGACGCTTATTGAGAGATCTACAGAGTTGATCAGACGGAGGAAAAGAGGAGCGTGTGTTCATACAGAGGAGGAGATTTGTAGATTAATTGATCAGACAGAGGATGGAGACGCATTCGCATATTTAAGATATTTAAGATGTTGTTAAATCGTCTGTCTCTGACTGAAGCAGTTACCCCAAAATACTCCCTCCTGATCAATAACCACCATTAAAAACACTCCTTTATACCTGGGAACGCTTTTAATGAAGCTGCTGCTACATTAAAACACACACACACACACACACACACACACACACAGACACACACACACAGACACAGACACACACACAGGGGGGCCAGGAACTCCCTGATCCGACCACAGCAGCAGACATGACGATGTTATCAACAGAGTTTTTAGCACCATGCTCACACACACACACCCAAAACTGCAACCGCCACACTTTGTCATATCACACACACAATACCAATGTAACACTATAACACACACACACAGACACAGACACAGACACAGACACAGACACAAACACACACACACACCAGTGCCACTGACCTTTATGATACAAGACAGCAGGACATCAACAAACAGGATGTGTCTCTGACCTTTCACACATCCAACGCCAAAGAGCATACTGTACACACACACGCACACACACACACACACACACACACACACACACACACACAGAACAAGCCTTGTGTAATTGTTATTTCAATTCACTGAACTCATGGAGAAGTTTTTCTATCTTGAATACGCCTCATCTGTGTGTGCATGTGCGTGTGCGTGTGTGTGTGTGTGTGTGTGTGTGTGTGTGCATGTGCGTGTGCGTGTCCCTCTACACTGATATGTCAGCTCAGGTCCTTTGCCTCCTTGACCCAGCTGACCCGAAGGGGTCAAAGGTCAGCAGCCAGCACACAAACTGTCCTCAGCCTGTCACCTCTGTGTTTGATCACCTGACCTTGTGAAGCCACAACGATCCACTACAGTCAGAATAAATCAAAGTGCTGACTTCTTTACCTTTCATGGATGATAAATAAATATGTTTTTCTTAATTTTAGTTTTTTAAATATTTTCTGGGGCACAATTAAATCTGTGAATGCTCCATACACATATATCTATATTTACATTTGAATGGCTGGCAAGCAAAAAAATATATATTCTTTTTAGGTGCAACTTTTATTTACACTCTTGAAAGGAAGGCAGGCGAGCAAAAAATATTTCCTATTTTGTCATTTAACTAATTTTAAATTCTGAGACGAAAGTTAGAATTCTGGGAACTCTCAAAATTCTAGAATTCATTTTTTTCTCTTTCAAAATTCTTCTGAGAAAGAAAATAATTCTAGAAGTTTGAGTATTCTAGAATTCTAACTTTTATCTCAGAATTTAAAATTAATTAAATGAAAAAAATAGGAAATGTTTTTTTGCTCGCCTCCTTCCAGAAAACATTTTTATCATTAGCTCATAAACCGTGTTTCATTTTTATTTTTATTTAACCAGATAAGTCCCATTGAGATCAAGACCTCATTTTCAAGGGCGACCTGGCCAAGAGGTCAGCAGCACACGTCAGAATAAATGGCACGACTCAACAACATGGAACATATATGCAGACAGTATGTAGAAGCAAACAATAATAATTTAAAAGTGTAACTTATTTTCAAGTAAAGTGCAGTTTGTGAATACAAAACAGCATTTAAAAACACAGGCACTGTTCTGGGGTCTGTCTTTCATTTAAGATAGACTTAAAGGTGTTCATACGTCTTCAGCAACACTGACGCAGAGAGTAGTGTCCTCATTAAAGCTGCACAGTGTCATATAAAAGAATAATGTATTGTTGTATTGATATGAAAGTAT
>NC_048288.1:31613910-31656410 GCF_009762535.1 Notolabrus celidotus
GAAGAGGAGAGAGAGAGAGAGAGAGAGATAGAGAGAGAGGGTTGAACCACCTGACTCAGGTGAGAACGAAAACATTGGCATCTACCTGGGTGTTTAATCCGTCTCTGAACGGGAGCTGTACCTTTATTCTGTCACTTTATGACATCCAGAGGAGAGCCTCCCGTCCATCTGTTTCTACTGAGTCTCAGCTTCACTGTAAACAGTTCCTCAGAGGCTTCCCTCTGGCTTCCTTCAGCGGTACAATGTTTGTTTGTTGAATGGAGGTCTATGAAAGAGGGTTAGAGACACTGATGTTTCTTTAGCTCTGACCTTCTTCACAGAATGTTCCATTTGTTCTCAGAACTCTGACATCATCACAGACAGAATTATGACATCATCACAGACAGAATTATTACATCATCAAAGACAGAATTCTGACATCATCACAGACAGAACTCTGACATCATCAAAGACAGAATTATTACATCATCAAAGACAGAATTCTGACATCATCAAAGACAGAATTCTAGAATTCTGTCTTTGATGATGTCAGAATTCTAGAACACCTGCTGTTGCTCTCCATACAGACTGTTCTTCCTGCTGACACCTGATTGGTGGATACTCCTCAGACTACAGACAGAGACCAGAACCCTTCTCAGACTAAAACCCAGACCCTGAGATCCAGATTCAACATGTCTCTGAATCAGAATCTGTAATTACAGGTTAGTTGTAGCTGAAAGTAAAAGCTTTGTCAGGTCTGTCCTCAAGAGGAGAAGAAAACTACGTCTACAATGTTTGTTTGTTGAATGGAGGTGGGATCCATCATTTCTGATGCTGCGTTCAGGGAAGTCAGGAAATCTAAGCGCTGATTGTCTTTAGTGACACAGCATCAAGCAGATTAGTGTCTCAGTGTAAATGTTTGATGTAGAACAGATTGTTAGCTGCTCTTCATGCAGAGATCTGTTTATAGAGAGGAAGAAATCCTCCTCACATTAACAACCATGGGAGACGTCATCACTGGACTGTGTTCCTCCTGCTGTTGCTCTCCATACAGACGTCTTTATGCTCGTTTGTTTCCCTGACTGAACTAAGTCTATCAGTTTGTTAGAACATCTCTCTTTGTTCCTTTAGAATCCATTATGAAGACTGAAATCTGTTTTTATATCGAAGGACAAGAAGAACAAAGTTTGGAGAGTGAGCAGGTTTTTAATGAGTTGAGACCTAAAGAGGAGAAGAGGAGCGGAGGGTAAAAAAGTGTTTCCATTAAAGGTAACACTGAACTCAGCTTCCTGTATGTTCAGCTCATTTGAAACATGTTTGATGTGTGTGTGCATTACATAACTACCTCTTTAACACGTAAAACAACAACAACAACAACACCCAGCGTGTTTTCTGGCTGAGCAGTCATCGCTCTGATAAATATTAAATCCGTGTAAGCGAGCCCTGCAGAGAGCCAGCCCTGCTGCTGCTAAAAATACTCTGCAGATAAAAATAGATCACGTTTCATGTTCGAGCTCCTCGTTTCATTCAGAGGAAAACGTGCCCATGCTGTTTTTGAATTTACAGCTCGGAGTCTGTTTGTGCTTTGGAGTCAGGTCGGCTTTAATCAGCGTGGACCGTCAATAAAGAGCCCGCTGTTAAAATAACCACCATCCTTCTCTAAATATAGAACAGGCCTTCATCTTTGAATCCTTTCTCTTAATGTGAGAGACTAAAATAAGTTAGAAATCAATCATGCACTGACCTGTTTCATCGATCCACATCTTTATAGATATTATAGTTTAGGATTAGAACAGTGCAAAGAAAGTCACGGTTTTAAAATGATCTTAATATCTCTGAAGGTTTTAATGTGTCGCTTTGTGAAATGTAACTTTAAACATTTTAAACTTTAAAAACAAACATCATTACAGCTGCACGTTTATTAAACTACTTCAGACTGAAAACTGAATCGACTCCCTGGAGAGAAAGAAAGGTTTCCCTCTGAATATAACCAAACTTCACTTCAGGAGCCTACCTGTCAATCACAGCTAGCCCCGCCCCTTCCTGTTTACTGTGACTCTATGATCCACTAAACCAACATCAGAAACTAGAGACTGAGACCATGAACTCGTTAGTGTTTACTGAGGGAACCAATCAGCTGAGGAGGAGGAGGAACATTTACTACAGACTGATATACAATCAGAGGAGTCGCCCCCTGCTGGACATTACACTTAGAACGAGGTCAAAGCAATAGAATGAGATCAAAGCAATAGAATGAGATCAAAGCGATAAAATGAGATCAAGGCGATAGAATGAGATCAAGCAGTAGAATTAGATCAAAGCAGTAGAATTAGATCAAAGCAGTAGAATGCGATCAAAGCAATAGAATGAGATCAAAGCGACTAGAATAGATCAAAGCAAAAGAATGAAAGTGATCAAAGCAATAGAATGAGATCACAGCAATAGAATGAGATCAAAGCAATAGAATGAGATCAAAGCAATAAAATGAAAGAGATCAAAGCTAAAGAATGAGATCAAAGCAGTAGAATTAGATCAAAGCAATAGAATTAGATCAAAGCATTAGAATGCGATCAAGCAATAGAATGAGAATCAAGCGATTAGAATGAGATCAAGCAATAAATATGAGATCAAGGAGGATAGAATGAGATCAAAGCAGTACAATTAGATCAAAGCAGTAGAATTAGCTCAAAGCAGTAGAATGCGATCAAAGCAATAGAATGAGATCAAAGCGATAAAATGAGATCAAGGGATATAAGAGATCAACGCAGTAGAATGAGATCAAAGCAATAGAATAAGATCACAGCAATAGAATGAGATCAAAAGCAATAGAATGAGATCAAAGCAATAGAATGAGATCACAGCAATAGAATGAGATCACAGCAATAGAATGAGATCACAGCTAATAGAATGAGATCAAAGCAATAGAATGAGATCAAAGCATAAAAGTGATCAAAGCAATAGAATGAAGTGATCAAAGCAATAGAATGAGATCACAGCAATATAATGAGATCACAGCAATAGAATGAGATCAAAGCGATATCATGAGATCACAGCAATAGAATGAGATCAAAGCGATAGAATGTGATCAAAGCGATAGAATGAGATCAAAGCGATAGAATGTGATCAAAGCAATAGAATGAGATCAAAGCAATAGAATGAGATCAAAGCAATAGATAGCATTTTATAAATGCTCAACTTCAGGCCTCAAAAAACAGTCCAACAACCAATGAGTGACATCTCGATGGCCACGCCCACTTCTCATATGTAGTCTACGTGGAACACACAGTGTAAAAGTTTTCTAACATATCTTTATATATTTAAAAGATGTTAAGAAGTTAAGAATATAAAACTATAATACCCACAAAGTAATGCATCTGATATTTGTAAGAGGCAGAAGTTCAGTAAAATGATAAACAACCCTTCAGTGGATTGTTTGGATGTATTGATGAGTTACCAACATATTTTCTCATGTTTTCCTTCTTTAAATCCTGTGATAGATTATTTCTCTGGCTTCTTGCTTCCTTAAGATTTCTCTAAAAGTCTTTAAAGATGAGAGAAAGTCCTCGGTTGTGAAGTTGGGTGTACTTTTCTTGCTGTCAGGCGATGCTCTGTGCTCCTGCTGAGCCCTCCCTCATCCTGCGGCTCCTCGGCTCCTCTGAACAAGCCTCCTTCAGATCTGAACACACGGCTCCAGAGCCGTCTGATGACATCATCAACACAGGACAAATCCCCGACACGCTCCTCTGGCGGTGACTCTGCACACGCTCTGTGGATGTTTGTGGGAGCTCCAGCCTGCTGTCGAGCGTCTCTGGGATTTGTCCTGTGAAGACCTCGGCTCTGCTGCCTTCAGGGACGCTCGCTCCAGTTGGAAAGTCTGCTGCTGCCTGGGCTTGATCTTTATACTGTGAAGAGAGCGCCACGCTTTAACCCTTCGATGTCCCGCTCCCTACATTTGAATATTTGCTTCTCAATGGCCTTATATCGTTAGGATCTGTATTATGGGGCTAGTTTTATCAGAAGTCCATCTGTCTGCGGTCGAACTTGTGTCCCTGACGTTGTTGTGGGTCAGACTGTGAATGTGTGTAGGGATACGTCTGCAGAGTAGACTCAGGATCCTGCTCCAGATATTAGCTTCTGAAATCCTCGGTTCCTCACCTTTTGCTTTGATGCTAGCTGCTGCTTTGTATTCCTTCAACATCTTCAATACGATGACGTGTTTTCAGGTGACTTAAGGTGCATTTCCACCAAGAGTTCCTGGGTCTTTTAGCCCCCAGAACTACTTTCCCCTGAACTAAAAGGTTCCTGGTCCCCCATTGTTGTCTGCGTTTCGACCGCAGGCTGAAGTCCCGGGTAGATTGTGTAAATCAGGCCAGTGACGTATGGAGGAAAAAAAAGTAAATGCACTACACCACCAGACCAGTAGAGGGCAGTAACACAAAGAGGAATGCCATTCATCACAGATGACACCATAGAAGCAGACGGACAGGCAGGTATCATTATGAGCAACACAACAGTTAGCCTGTTAGCATGAAGAGACTCAGTGGTCTGTTTTAGATGGTGCTATATTTCATCACAGATGGATTCACTTGAATCAACACGTGAGAGGAGATAAGCGGCGAGTAGCAAAGACGTTTCAACACGGCTTTAAAATCCTTTTGAACTCAAAAAGCCGTGATCGCAGAGATCGGCCGATGTTTTGGTTTAAACAGCGACCCTGTTAACTGGTGACTCTCAGCCGGATGCATCCCTCATAAATGTTGACGAAAAATTGACAAAAAAAAAAAATTTACTAAAAAAAATTGAACTAAGAAAATTAAAAAAAAAAAAAAATGTTGAAAAAAAAAATTTTAGAAAAAAAAAATTTTTGAAAAAAAAATTTTTAATAAAAAAAATTTGACAAAAAAAAATAATTGACGAAAATGTTTTGACAAAAAAAATTTGACAAAAAAAAAATTTGACAAAAAAAAAATTGGACAAAAAAGTTGTTCACGAGCCTGTCGAAAAATTTAATTTTCTTCAAATTTGACTATTATCTGATGAGGATATTTAGAAATCTTAAATAAAAACTAAACTAGTTTGCATTCCCAGGAACCCCCTCTGTGTTTCAACAGCTGTGTAAACTCACAAAACACTGACACGTTCAGCTGAAGGGCTCCAGTTTACAGGGTCACTTTTAAAACCGGAACCCCGGGAGAGAGGACGGCATCACGGTGGGCTGAGAGAAGACTCTCAAAAGTACTAACCCCTAGCAGGGCCTTTTTAGGGGGAGATTATCTACCCCTGAACTAAATTTAGACCCTGGGTCCACCGGTCGAAACGCACGTAGTTCAGGGGTAAAGTTCCTCTGGTTGAAAGAGCCTTTAAAGATCAGTTGTGTAAAAACTTGAGGACTTCCTCTCTGAATCGGTAAAAACATCCACACCGATGACGCCATCTTTACCCTCTTGTAGGCTCGTTGCGGCTGCGCTCGCTCTCCCTCTCATCTTGTACCACTACCTAATGTGTCTGAATGTGACGGCTCGTTAATAGGTAAATGAAAGCAGCTGTTTGATTGGATGAAACCGCCTCATCAAGTATTGATCGGATATTCCCGATCTATCGTCCGATGCGTCTTTACCTTCCCTCCTCGCTGCTTCATAATCGTCTTCAAGAACTCGCTGAAGTGACCATTTTTATCTCCCGTGACTCGACTTTTGGCAGCCAAATCTGGACGACCATTTGTGTGTGTTATATGACGAAATGTACGATGATAACACACACACACACACACACACACACACACACACACACACACAGAGAGTCAGATTGTGTGTAGGCCGCTCCGTCCTCTGGTCATTATTCACAGAGGAATGAATCTCGCTGAATCTGATGTTCTGTCCTCTCTCTCTTTCTCTCTGTCACACACACACACACACACACACACACACACACGCACGCACACACGCACACGCAACCGCACACACACACACACACTGACTGGTACAAAACGTCTTCACCGTCATCTTTTCTTCATTTTCATCCTCGTACGTCATCGTCACCATCATGTGTTCATCTCCATCATTCTTGTCTCTACGTACACCTTCATCATCCTCACTGAGTATCATCATCATCACCATCATCATCACCATCATCATCATCATCATGTGCTGGCAAATATCTGCATGCCAATGTGTGTTTATAAATGTGTGTGTGTGTGTGTGTGTGTGTGTGTCTTTGTCTTTATGACCATCTGTGCACTCAACCATTTTGCCTTCATCAGACTCTGTACCACCTGACTCAGCAGTTGTTGTGGGTGTGTGTGGTGTGGTGTGGGTGTCGTGGTTGGTGTGTGTGTGTGTGTGTGTGTGTGTGTGTGTGTGTGGGTGTGTGTGTGTTACATGTTAGCAGCACAAGGTGGTGTTTCGCAGGATGCCGTCATGTGACGAACATACGGCACACAAACAAACACGTGATTTGTCTTTATTGGTTTATTTAGTGACACAATGTGTTCTTCACACACACACACACACACACACACACACACACACACACACACACACACACACACACACACACACACATACTAAAATCACCTTTCACCTGCTTTACAGCTCATTAGATTTAAAACAGGATAGTAATTCTCACTCTTCAGACATATACTTCCAGTATATACGTTACATGCTAACGAACGCTAACGAAAGCTAACGAAAAAAACGTGTATGTTTGTTATACTTTGTTCCGTGTGTTTTCGTCTGGTGCAGGTCTTTGCTTCCAGAGAATCACGGAGAGAAAAAGAAGCCTCACTAATGAAGACCTAAACACACACACACACACAAACACAACACACACACACACACACACACACACACTCAGAGTCGTTAGTGTTACTATGTCAGTTTGGTTTAATGAGCCGTGGGTTACAGAGTGTTTGTGGTTTTCGGAGGTCGGTGGTGGGATCGTCTCCGCAGGTCTCTAATCGAGGGTCTACTTCAGCAGCGTTTGATGTCAACCTCAGTATGTGGTGGGGGGTGGAGTGAGCAGGGAGAGATGGAATGGAGATAATAAGATGAGAGGAGGACGAGGGGGTGAGGAGGACACTTAAGCGTGTGTGTGTGTGTGTGTGGTGTGACAATATCAGCATCGTTCATCAGAATTCAACGTCCAACTTTGTTTAATGCAAAAACTTTAAAGTAGTATTTGGGTTTTTTATTGTTTGAAGTCTGAGGAGTATCGACCAATCAGGTATCAGCTTTTACTTTCAGCTACAGCTAACCTGTAATTACAGATTCTGATTCAAAACATGTTGAATCTGGATCTCAGGGTCTGGGTTCTAGTCTGAGAAGGGTTCTGGTCTCTGTCTGTGAGTATCCACCAATCAGGTGTCAGCAGGAGAAACGTCTGTATGGAGAGCAACAGCAGGTGTTCCGAACTCTGACATCATCAAAGACAGAATTCCAGAATTCTGTCTTTGATGATGTCAGAATTCTGTCTTTGATGATGTCAGTTCTGTCTTGATGATGTCAAGTTCTGTCTTTGATGATGTCAGAGTTCTGTTGATGATGTCAGAGTTCTGTCTTTGATGATGTCAGAGTTCTGTCTTTGATGATGTCAGAATTCTGTCTTTGATGATGTCAAGTTCTGTCCTTGATGATGTCAGAGTTCTGTCTTTGATGATGTCAGAATTCTGTCTTTGATGATGTCAGATTCTGTCTTTGATGATGTCAGAGTTCTGTCTTTGATGATGTCAGATTCTGTCTTTGATGATGTCAGAGTTCTGTCTTTGATGATGTCAGAATTCTGTCTTTGATGATGTCAGAATTCTGTCTTTGATGATGTCAGAATTCTGTCTTTGATGATGTCAGAATTCTGAGAACAAATGGAACATTCCGTGAAGAAGGTCAGAGCTAAAGAAACATCAGTGTCTCTAATCCTTTCATAGACCTCCATTCAACAAACAAACATTGTAGACGTAGTTTTCTTCTCCTCTTGAGGACAGACCTGACAAAGCTGGACTTTGGACTTTTGACTAATCTGCATCATGATGTTTCAGGTTCATACCGCTGAAGGAAGCCAGGGGAAGCCTCTGAGGAACTGTTTACAGTGAAGCTGAGACTCTGTAGTATTGGATTATAGGAGGTTCCTCTCTGGATGTCTTAAAGGGACAGCGTTTTCTTAGAGGGACTTTTGACCCTTAGATATGAACACACGGTCACTTTTCAGACTGCTAACCGGGCCGTAAGAAATGTCGTACATTTGATGAGGAAGCTCCAACCTTGAACATTTCCTCTCCGGTGGTATTGCTGCCACTTCTTTTCTGTCATAATACCAACACATCTCTTGATCTAAGACTCCTCCTGCCTCACTGAGTCCAGCAGGAACCAGCACACGTAGCTGACTGAAGCCCCGGCGAGACGAGCAGACTGCAGTTATTTATCCGAACGTCTCCTGTCATTGTTTGACCTTGATAATCCGTCACTCTGCTGTGTTCGATTCAGATCATGTTGGTGCCATAGTAACCATGCTGGAGTGTGACATGCTGGAGCGTTAAAGGACAAATCCGCCATCAAACATGAAAACACAGCTGTTAGTCACACATTCTGCATCTTGGACTGAAGAAGCTCTCAACGTGACATGAAGCTAAAATAGCAACTTCAGATCTGTGCTAATTCCAAAGAAACCCTTCTTCACCTCAAGAGAAGCTAATGATGGGATATCTGTCAGAGCTGCTCACCTGCACAGAGGTGGCTTAAGTGTGTTCTTTAAACCTGCCAGCAGGGGGCGGTTACAAAACTAAACCTTACCGCAGAGAAGTTTGTCGGACAAGTCGCCTACTTCTCACTCTTGGTAACCAAATCTGAAGAGTTGACTCCTAATGAGGCAAAATAATGAGTTATGGATGCAGAATGCTAACCAAGCTAGCAGTAAAGCAGCAGGTGTCGCAAGCATCTGTAATATGTTTGACAGCTGGTGAAATCTGGGAGACATTTGGTCCTGGCATCAAACAAAAACAAACATGGCCACCAGAGTCTTCAATAACTGGATGGTCAGATACTTTCATTAGTTCACGTAGGCTGATGAAGTTGTTGACTAACAGCCGCACTGGGTAGTGGAGAGAGGGCTTCAATCCGCGCTGGTTTAAGGCTGCCATAACCTCTCCATGTGTGGCTCGCTGCTCCACAACCTCAGGGGGGAAGTCCATGAAGAAGGTCACAGGCTTACCCTGATATTGTAGCTTGGTTGTCCTCTGGTAGAACTTTTCCTTGACATGGTAGCTGTGGAATCGGATGATGATTGGCCTCGGCCTCTCACCGTGCCTGGGTTTCAGCTCCGGTGGTGAAGGACGGGTTTGCTCACCAAAAAGTTTGGTCAGAAGTCTTGGTCGGGAAGTCCTATGATGCGGTTATTGTTGCGGCGCTGCTGTAGACGCCCTGCTGCTGTGGACGTGGTCCAGACTCCAGCTGCTACAACTACTACTATCCGTCCCCCACTATCATCTCTCTTCTCTCTCTCTCTCTCCCTCTATCCCTCTATCCAACACGGTCTCAGCAGATGTGTGTCTAACATGAGTCTGGTCCTGCTGGAGGTTCTGCCTGTTAAAGGAAGTTTGTCCTTGCCACTGTAACTTGCTAAATGCTGCAAAGTGCTCTGCTCATGGTGGATTAGGATGAGATCAGACTGAGTCCTGTCTGGAAGATGGGACTGGATCTGATCCGGTCTTGATGTTGGGTCTTTGTTAATAATCGAACATAGAGGACGGTTTAGACCGGCTCTGTTTGGAAAGAGTCTGAGGAGAACATTTGTTGTGATTTGGTGCTGTATAAATAAAGATTGATTGATTAAAGGAAACATAAAGTGACATTAAAATGATAATATCTTACTTTTAAAAGTCTGAAACCAGTGGGTCACGTTGTGGTACCTTCGTCTGCGTCCTCTTTCCCTCACATGATGACTCACCTCAGGTCCTCTACAGTTTAATCAGTGACACAGTCTCAAACATCAGTCAGGGTTCTGACGACGGTGGACTTAGTTAAGGAGGATTTTCAGAGCGTTGTTTTTAATGAGAGTGGACAGTAATGACGGAAACATGGGGAGAGCTTTTACTCGTCAGTCAGAGACAATAAAGTCAGATCTGACTGAGAGGGACGTCCCCTGATTGATAATCCGAACCTTTGAAGACCAAAGACGGTCTGCATCAAAGGTGATGTAGGAACAAGTCCTCACAGTGTGTCCTCTCGTGTTCAGGGATAGGAAGTGACTCCACACACCGGTGGGCGAATGTGTTCCTTCTGGACTGATGGGATAATAAAATACAGGGGGGAGTTTAGTGTGTAATAAATATCTGCCCAAATAAAAACATGCAGTCGTGACAGCCTGTTTCACTGCTGCAGGCTGAAGCAAACTTTCTGCACCTTTAAGTCCCTCAGATCTGAGGACAGACCACTTTAGGGTCCCAGTTAAGAGGTTGAAAGCACAGACTCTCTAACCTGAAGTTTAAGCTCTGTAATTCAGAGAGGGTTGTGGGAACTGTAGGAAAAACCTGACATAAGTAAGAGTGGATCCAGAAGGTTTAAATACGATCACCAGAGTCCAGAGTGTTTAAATCTTAAGGTGGCAGCAAATTAAAATCCAGATCTATCCCTGAATGTATTCAGTGGAGTCTCTGGAGGATCATCTTTACAGCTGTGTCTCCTCATGGGTTCAAACTCTCTGACTCTGACTGAGTCTCAGCTGCAGCGTCTGACGTGTTGGAGTCTGGCAGCTTCACAGAGCCTCAGCCGTCATCCCGCTCGCCACTGGCTAAAGGTTAATTTGAAGGCCGGGTGACTGGTGGAGCTTTGATGTGGATGTTTGGACTGAAAGGAGCTGCCATGTTGTCTCTGTGAGTCTCCACAGTGACGAAAAGTACTCCTGAATCAGAGGATAACGAGACATACCGGACCCTCGGATACTGTGAGTATAATGAGTGTGTGTGGTCACCTCTGAACAACAACAGAGCAGAGTCTGCTCTTATTGAAGCAAACAACCACACTAAAGATACGACTCAGAGAAGGACAGACAGTTATCTGTGAAGCCGCCTCATTCTTTAACTGCTGCTGGTAAAGTGATGATTTAGTGACATACCGGCAGTTTAAAGAAGAAGTGTTCAAATAAACTATCAGAAAAACCTCTAAAGTTTAACATGAGGCACGACAGTGAACGTATGAAACACGAGAGAGATGAACAACATGGATCAGATCTCAAATTTATACGTCCAATTCTCAGGCAGGAGTTATAAAAGTAGAATCTTAACTGCAGTTCCTCCAGAGTCCACTAGAGTGTCTCCTGCAGTTCCTCCAGAGTCCACTAGAGTGTGTCTCCTGCAGTTCCTCCAGAGTCCACTAGAGTGTGTCTCCTGCAGTCCCTCCAGAGTCCACTAGAGTATGTCTCTGCTGCAGTTCCTCCAGAGTCCACTAGAGTATGTCTCCTGCTGCAGTTCCTCCAGAGTCCACTAGAGTATGTCTCCTGCTGCAGTTCCTCCAGAGTCCACTAGAGTGTGTCTCCTGCTGCAGTCCCTCCAGAGTCCACTAGAGTGTGTCTCCTGCAGTTCCTCCAGAGTCCACTAGAGTAGTCTCCTGCTGCAGTTCTCCAGAGTCCACTAGAGTATGTCTCCTGCTGCAGTTCCTCCAGAGTCCACTAGAGTGCGTCTCCTGCAGTTCCTCCAGTGTCCAGTGGAGTGCGTCTCCTGCAGTTCCTCCAGAGTCCACTAGAGTGCGTCTCCTGCAGTTCCTCCAGAGTCCACTAGAGTGTGTCTCCTGCAGTTCCTCCAGAGTCCACTAGTGTCTCCTGCTGCAGTCCTCCAGAGTCCACTAGAGTGTGTCTCCTGCTGCAGTTCCTCCAGTGTCCACTACAGTGGTCTCCTGCAGTTCCTCCAGTGTCCACTAGCGTGTGTCTCCTGCAGTTCCTCCAGAGTCCATTAGAGTGTGTCTCCTGCTGCAGTTCCTCCAGAGTCACTAGAGTGTGTCTCCTGCTGCGTTCCTCCAGTGTCCACTAGAGTGTGTCTCCTGCAGTTCCTCCAGTGTCCACTAGAGTGTGTCTCCTGCAGTTCCTCCAGAGTCCACTAGAGTGCGTCTCCTGCAGTTCCTCCAGAGTCCACTAGAGTGTGTCTCCTGCAGTTCCTCCAGAGTCCACTAGAGTGCGTCTCCTGCAGTTCCTCCAGAGTCCACTAGAGTGTGTCTCCTGCCAGAGTCCACTAGAGTGTGCCTCCTGCAGTTCCTCCAGAGTCCACTAGAGTGTGTCTCCTGCAGTTCCTCCAGAGTCCACTAGTGTGTCTGTGCAGTTCCTCCAGAGTCCACTAGAGTGTGTCTCCTGCTGCAGTTCCTCCAGTGTCCACTACAGTGGTCTCCTGCAGTCCCTCCAGAGTCCACTAGAGTGTGTCTCCTGCAGTTCCTCCAGAGTCCACTAGAGTGTGTCTCCTGCAGTTCCTCCAGAGTCCACTAGAGTGTGTCTCCTGCTGCAGTTCCTCCAGAGTCCACTAGAGTGTGTCTCCTGCAGGTCCTCCAGAGTCCACTAGTGTGTCTCCTGCTGCAGTTCCTCCAGAGTCCACTAGAGTGTGTCTCCTGCTGCAGTTCCTCCAGAGTCCACTACAGTGTGTCTCCTGCAGTTCCTCCAGTGTCCACTAGCGTGTGTCTCCTGCAGTTCCTCCAGAGTCCATTAGAGTGTGTCTCCTGCTGCAGTTCCTCCAGAGTCCACTAGAGTGTGTCTCCTGCTGCAGTTCCTCCAGTGTCCACTAGAGTGTGTCTCCTGCAGTTCCTCCAGTGTCCACTAGAGTGTGTCTCCTGCAGTTCCTCCAGTGTCCACTAGAATGTGTCTCCTGCAGTTCCTCCAGAGTCCACTAGAGTGTGTCTCCTGCAGTCCCTCCAGAGTCCACTAGAGTGCGTCTCCTGCAGTTCCTCCAGAGTCCACTAGAGTGTGTCTCTGCAGTTCCTCCAGAGTCCACTAGAGTGTGTCTCCTGCAGTTCCTCCAGAGTCCACTAGAGTGTGTCTCCTGCAGTTCCTCCAGAGTCCACTAGTGTGTCTTGCTGCAGTTCCTCCAGAGTCCACTAGAGTGTGTCTCCTGCTGCAGTTCCTCCAGTGTCCACTACAGTGTGTCTCCTGCAGTTCCTCCAGAGTCCACTAGAGTGTGTCTCCTGCAGTTCCTCCAGAGTCCACTAGAGTGTGTCTCCTGCAGTTCCTCCAGAGTCCACTAGAGTGTGTCTCTGCTGCAGTTCCTCCAGAGTCCACTAGGGTGTGTCTCCTGCAGTTCCTCCAGTGTCCACTAGAATGTGTCTCCTGCAGTTCCTCCAGAGTCCACTAGAGTGTCTCCTGCAGTTCCTCCATGACCACTAGAGTGTGTCTCCTGCAGTTCCTCCAGAGTCCACTAGAGTGTCTCCTGCAGTTCCTCCAGAGTCCACTAGAGTGTGTCTCCTGCAGTTCCTCCAGTGTCCACTAGAGTGTCTCCTGCAGTTCCTCCAGAGTCCACTAGAGTGTGTCTCCTGCAGTGAGTCAGTCCCCATAGAGCCCCATGTTAAATGTTACAGCAGAAATAAACATGTTTACAGCCTGGTACAAAAACAGTTTGGGTCTCTGTAGCTCATTTCTGTCTCCATGACGACTGTACGTCTGAATTTATAAACAGCTCACCTGTTTACAGCAGGTTATCACCCGGCTGTGTTCAATATGGATATACAGGTGAAGGTGGGAGCTGCTAGGTGTTTCCTCAGCTCTTTCGGCCATGACCTTTAACCTCTGCGCCGTGTTTGTGGTTGTTGGAGCCTTCTGGAGATTTTAAATATCGGACATGTCACATGCTTAATATTTACACTTCTTTTGAGTCACTGAAGTCTTCTCTGTTGCTAACAGCGGCGTATAAAATCGTTCATGTTCAGACCTCTGTTATCTCTCGCCATACTTCCCCCTGCTCTTCATTTCTTCCTCTCTCAGCGCCAAACCTCAAGTCCACTAAGAGCCATGGTTACCCCCTTTAAAGTGTTTATAGTTTCATTGCTGCACAGTGTGTGTGTGTGTGTGTGGTGTGGTGTGTGTGTGTGTGTGTGTGGTGTGTGTGTGTGGTGTGTGTAATGCTCTACCTGTTGGCCTCTCACCGTTTACCTTGCTGTAAGGACGGCTGTTAAAGCCCAGCTGCACCAGTAAAACCGTTCAGCGCGGTGCAGATGGACCCGGTTTATGTGATCCAGAATCTGTTTTATTCAATCTTTGCAGCTGATGAGATGAAGGATGATATTGGAATTTGATGAGCGAACTGTTGAAATGAACATATCTTATCCTGAACATCTGTTGCATGTTTGTATTGTTCATCCATCAGAATCACAGTGTGGTTTGTGGATATCAGGGAGATTAAAAGCTCTGCTCTGCTTGTCACATTTCACTGGAGGTGTGTATCTCTGCTGTCGTTAACTCTCTCTGGTCTCAGGATGTGCTCAAGTCTTATTATGTTCTTACTTATTTCACGGTATTTAATGACAGGAAGTTGTTCAGATCTCAGAAGATGTACAAGATTATGAGGACAGGATCGTTTCCAGCGAGCAGAAACACATCCTGTGAACCGAGTCCTTTCTGTCAGAATCGATGTGATCACTTGGATCCCTTTATTTCTAATTTAACATGACCTCTCTGAAGCCAGGTTTGTACTTCTGCATCAAATCAACACTGTGGCCTACACTATAGGTCTGCGTAGCCTTGTTTCAAGACTCCTCCAAAATGTAACTACATGTTGAAACAATGCGTACCATAAACCCTGTGATTCGTCCGCTGGGTGGTCTGTTACTTCCTGCATTTACAACATTTTCAGAATTGCCATACATCCACTGTACATATACCTTATATCGACCATAAATCATCCATACATCGACCATAAATCGTCTGTACATCAACAGCAAATTTACTGTACATCGACTGTAATTCAACAGTAAATCGTCCATACATCGACCATAAATCGTCTGTACATCAACAGCAAATTTACTGTACATCGACTGTAATTCAACAGTAAATCGTCCATACATCGACCATAAATCGGCCGTAAATCCTTGATTCATCTGCCGTACATCCACCGTAAATCATCCATACATCGACCGTACATCGGCCATACATCGACCGTACATCGGCCGTAAATCCTTGATTCATCTGCCGTACATCGGCCGTAAATCATCCTTACACCGACCGTACATCGGCCATACATCGACCGTAAATCGTCCGTAAATCCTTGATCTGCCGTACATCCACCGTAAATCATCCATACATCGACGTACATCGGCCATACATCGACCGTACATCGGCCGTAAATCCTTGATTCATCTGCCGTACATCGGCCGTAAATCATCTTACACGACCGTAATTCAACAGTATATCCATACATCGACGTACATCGACCGTAATTCAACAGTATATCGTCCATACATCGACCGTACATCGACCGTAATTCAACAGTATATCGTCCATACATCGACCGTACATCGACCGTAATTCAACAGTATATCGTCCATACATCGACCATACATCGACCGTAATTCAACAGTATATCGTCCATACATCGACCGTACATCGACCGTAATTCAACGTATATCGTCCATACACCGACGTACATCGGCCATACATCGACCGTACATCGACCATACATCGACCGTACATCAACCGTACATCGACCGTACATCGGCCATACATCGACCGTACATCGGCCATACATCGACCGTAATTCAACAGTATATCGTCCATACATCGATCGTACATCGGCCATACATCGACCGTACATCGGCCATACATCGACCATACATCGGCCATACATCGACCATACATCGACCGTACATCGACCATACATCGACCATACATCGACCATACATCGACCGTAATTCAACAGTATATCGTCCATACATCGACCGTACATCGACCGTACATCGACCATACATCGACCATACATCGGCCATACATCGACCATACATCGACCGTACATCGGCCATACATCGGCCAACATCGACCGTACATCGGCCATACATCGACCGTACATCGACCATACATCGGCCATACATCGACCATACATCGACCGTACATCGACCGTACATCGGCCATACATCGACCATACATCGACCATACATCGACCATACATCGGCCATACATCGACCGTACATCGACCATACATCGACCATACATCGACCATACATCGACCATACATCGACCGTAATTCAACAGTATATCGTCCATACATCGGCCATACATCGACCGTACATCGGCCATACATCGGCCGTACATCGACCATACATCGGCCATACATCGACCGTACATCGGCCATACATCGACCGTACATCGACCATACATCGGCCATACATCGACCGTACATCGACCATACATCGACCGTAATTCAACAGTATATCGTCCATACATCGACCGTACATCGACCGTACATCGGCCATACATCGACCATACATCGACCATACATCGACCATACATCGGCCATACATCGACCGTACATCGACCATACATCGACCGTACATCGACCGTACATCGGCCATACATCGACCGTACATCGACCATACATCGACCGTACATCGACCATACATCGACCATACATCGACCATACATCGACCATACATCGACCATACATCGACCGTACATCGACCACATCGACCGTACATCGCATACATCGACCATACATCGACCATACATCGACCATACATCGACCGTACATCGACCATACATCGACCGTACATCGACCATACATCGACCATACATCGACCATACATCGGCCATACATCGACCGTACATCGACCATACATCGGCCGTACATCGACCGTACATCGACCATACATCGACCGTACATCGACCATACATCGACCATACATCGACCATACATCGACCATACATCGACCGTACATCGACCATACATCGACCATACATCGACCATATATCGACCATACATCGACCATACATCGACCATACATCGACCATACATCGACCATATATCGACCGTACATCGACCATACATCGACCATACATCGACCATATATCGACCATATATCGACCATATACGACCATATATCGACCATACATCGACCATACATCGACCATACATCGACCATACATCGACCATATATCGACCATACATCGACCATACATCGACCATACATCGACCATATATCGACCGTAATTCAACAGTATACGTCCATACATCGACCATACATCGACCATACATCGACCGTACATCGACCATATATCGACCGTAATTCAACAGTATATCGACCATACATCGACCATATATCGACATATATCGACCATATATCGACCATACATCGATACATCGACCATACATCGACCATAACATCGACCATACATCGACCATACATCGACCATACATCGACCATAATCGACCATATATCGACCGTAATTCAACAGTATATCGTCCATACATCGACCATACATCGACCATACATCAACCGTACATCGACCATATATCGACCGTAATTCAACAGTATATCGTCCATACACCGTACATCGACCATACATCGACCGTACATCGACCATATATCGACCGTAATTCAACAGTACATCGTCCATACATCGACCGTACATCGGCCATACATCGACCGTACATCGACCATACATCGACCGTACATCGACCATACATCGACCGTACATCGACCGTACATCGACCGTACATCGACCATACATCGACCATACATCGACCGTACATCGGCCATACATCGACCGTACATCGGCCATACATCGACCGTACATCGACCATACATCGACCGTACATCGGCCATACATCGACCGTACATCGACCATACATCGACCGTAAATCGACCATATATCGACCGTAATTCAACAGTATATCGTCCATACATCGTCCATACACCGACCGTACATCGGCCATACATCGACCGTACATCGACCATACATGGGCCGTATATCGGCCATACATCGACCGTACATCGACCATACATCGACCGTACATCGGCCATACATCGACCATACATCGACCATACATCGTCCATACATCGACCGTACATCGGCCATACATCGTCCATACACCGACCGTACAGTCCATACATCGACCATACATCGACCATACATCGACCATACATCGACCGTACAACGGCCGTATATCGACCATACATCGACCGTACATCGGCCGTATATCGTCCATACATCGACCGTACAACGGCCGTATATCGTCCATACATCGACCGTACAACGGCCGTATATCGTCCATACATCGACCGTACATCGGCCGTATATCGTCCATACATCGACCGTACATCGGCCGTAATTCGACCATAAATCGACTGGAAAACGACTCTACATTGACCCTACATTGACCCTACATTGACCCTACATTGACCCTACATTGACCCTACATTGACCCTACATTGACCCTACATTGACTCTACATTGACCCTACATTGACTCTACATTGACTCTACATTGACCCTACATTGACCCTACATTGACCCTACATTGACTCTACATTGACTCTACATTGACCCTACATTGACCTACATTGACCCTACATTGACTCTACATTGACCCTACATTGACCTACATTGACCCTACATTGACTCTACATTGACCCTACATTGACCCTACATGACCCTACATTGACCCTACATTGACCCTACATTGACCCTACATTGACCTACATTGACCCTACATTGACCCTACATTGACTCTACATTGACCCTACATTGACCCTACATTGACCCTACATTGACCCTACATTGACTCTACATTGACCCTACATTGACCCTACATTGACTCTACATTGACCCTACATTGACTCTACATTGACCCTACATTGACCCTACATTGACCCTACATTGACCTGACCCTACATTGACCCTACATTGACCCTACATTGACCCTACATTGACTCTACATTGACCCTACATTGACCCTACATTGACCCTACATTGACTCTACATTGACCCTACATTGACCCTACATTGACCCTACATTGACCCTACATTGACTCTACATCGGCCGCAAATTGTCTTTTTGTCGCACTTTTTATGGATGGACATTTCAGATGATTTTATTCCACACTTAAACATCAGTCACATCCCCTCATGATTAATCTTTAAGCTGAACCCCCTTCATGGTGCCCCTCAGAAGTCCCGAACATCCAGTCTCCCTCACAAGCCGCTCTCAGTGTCAGCGCCAGCTCCCTGCCCCTCCGTGATGTCATATCCTGTCTGTAATATCAGACAGTAAGAAGAGTTCAGCTCAGAGCGAATACTGCTCAGCTTTAACACATTGATTATTTACTTTGAATTCAGACCTCTGTGGCGCCTCGGTCTGAACGTGAGGACAGTTTGAGGAGTCAGAGTCACTTCAGGTTGCGTTCAGGCGCTCTATAGCCCTGTTGTTCAGTAGACTTCCTGAGAGGCAGCAGGAGGCGAGTCCACAGCCTCAGCAGGTGAAGGTGTGTTCATGGACAGAAACAGCAAATCCTCCTGTGGACAAAACACCGCTTCACCTTTTCAGCACATCTGTGTTTCTCTCCGTACAAAAAGGAGAGCGGGTAACAAAGAGGAGCTCTCTGAGCGCTCGGAGGGAGAACATGTCGAGTGTCAGGCTGCGAGGAGGAACAGAAGGTCAGGGCTGTACCTTCTCCTCTGTGACAGGAGAGGACAGATCCTCCTACAGGAAGGAGAGAGGAGCTTAATGATGTGTCTGCTCTCTGCTGGAGATGTTAGCAGACTGTTTCACACCTGAAGGCTGCAGACGTCTTCATCACGGCACAGCGTCAGAGTCTACATGGACGTCTCTGAAGCTTCTTTCTGATGGATTAGATTTCATTTATGTCCCGCTCTGTGGCTGAGAAAGATGTGAAACCTTCTCTTTACTGAAGGTCACATTTAAAGATTCTGATTCTGACGAGGTCATCGGTGCATCATCTGCATACAGAGAGAACCACCATCACCCTGGAGCTGGAGATGATCCTGGATGACGAGTTTATGTTTGGGCCTCAATGCCTCGAGTGAAAAGACGGGACGGATAGAGAGCAGGAAACCAGAAGAGAGAGCAAAGGGCAAAAGGTGGGACTCAAACCTGGGCCACCATCTTTGAGGACTGTAAGATCTGTACATGGGGCGCCTGAATGCAAAATATAAGGTGCTTTTCGACAGCAGGAACCAGGATCTAACTTTAGTTCTGGGAAGTTAATCTCCCCCTGAAAAGTCCCTGCTCTAAGGGTAGTACTTTCCAAAGGTCAAGTGACTTTAGGGGGCGGGGCCTGCTGTGCTGGACGTCTCTGATTGGTCGAGTACCCCCAGTGTTTTTATCACACTCAGTCCACAATAACATCACACACACCTATGATCCATGTGGTGTAATACCTCCTGAACATCGGTCTTCTCTGAGCCTGATAGTGTGAATGCGTCTCTCCTCCCGGTGTTCCGGTTTTAAAAGTGACCCTGTAAACTGGAGACCTTCAGCTGAACGTGTCAGTGTTTGTGGAGTTTACACAGCTGTTGAAACACAGAGGGAGTTCCTGGGAATGCAAACTAGTTTAGTTTTTATTAAGATTTCAAAATATCCTCATCAGATATTTAATGATGGTCTAAAGACGTTTATGAGGGATGCATCCGGCTGAGAGTCTCCAGTTAACAGGGTCACTCTTTACACTGGAACACCGGCCCATCTTTGACATGCCAAGTGTTGATTCAGTGAATCCATCAGAAACAGCATGAGAGGAATCTCCTTCATGCTAACAGGCTAACTGTTTCGCTCATGAGGATGCCGGCCTGTCCGTCTGCTTCTATGGTGTCATCTTTGTTGAATGGCCTTCATCTTTGTCCTTCTGCCCTCTACTGGCCTGGTAGTGTAGTGCATTTACTTTTTCCCCCCCATACGTCACTGGATTGATTCAAATAATCTTTCAGGACTTCAGACCGCGGTCAAAACGCAGACAACAATGGAGCCAGGAACCATTAAGGGAAAAAGTTCCTGGAACTTCTGGTTGAAATCTGTCGAGTTCAAACAGATAATAAACAAACGTTGTCATTCTGATGAGTTTCAGGTCACCTGACTCTCCAGGACTCGCCTCACGTTTCTGTCCAGAGAGGAGAGTAGGATCACCTGGAGGAGATGGATTCAGGTTCCTTCTACCTTCAGGGATCGAACTCCTCGCTCTGACATTTTGATGTCTTTCTAAGCACCTTAAAGCAGCACTAATGAGTCAAACAGAGCGGCATTAAAACTGCAGCAGCTCAGAAACTTTCTCACATGTTTCACAGCCAGACGTTTTCAGGATCCGGGCCGCTGCAGGCTCTTTGTGAACGAGGAAAACGTTTCCTCTCTCCGACACCATGCGTCTCTGAAATTGGACAGCTGGATGTTAAAAGCTTTCTCCAGCCTGAGGGTCAGAAAACTCAACATTCAGATGACCATTAAAACCTTTCATCTCAGACAAATGCCAAATCTGCAGCGAGAGGCTTCCCCAGCCGTGTCGGCGAGGTAATAAAGGCCGGAGAGGAATTAAATGATGTGCGGAGGATTTGTATTTTTTAAACCCTGGCGTTTTTTATTTGCTCTTAATTAATGCATGTTAACACGCTAAATAACAAGCTTAGGGTAATTAGAGCTTGTTAATTGCCCGACCTGCCTCTGACGGAGCGAAGGGCAGGAATGAAGACGGAGAGACGAGGCGAGGAAGAAAGAGAGGCACAGCAGGGAGAGATGGAGAGAATATGAGGGAAATAAAGGAAAGCAGAACGCGGCCTTGAATCAGGCGGTTAGCTCAGAGTAAGTCATCACGCTAATTGGACTTGAAGAAGTCTGTGGAGCGGAGGAATCTCCCCGCCATGATTCACTAACGTCAGCTGCTCGGCAGGAGACGCATCAGGACTTCTTCTCTTACACGTGAAGGTGTTTACACTCTGCAGAGAGACGAAGCTCCGTTTGGATCAATCTGATGTTTGACTAAATGAAGACATGCCCCTAAAGTCCCTGGACCTTTGGAAAGTACTACCCTTAGAGCAGGGACTTTTCATGGGGAGATTAACTACCCAGGACTAAAGTTAGACCCTGGATATTTGGAGAATAAAAACTAAACTAGTTTGCATTCCTGAGGACTCCCTCTGTGTTTCAACAGCTGTTGTAAACTCCACACACACTGACACGTTCAGCTGAAGGTCTCCAGTTTACAGGGTCACCCTTCAGACTGGAACACCGGGAGCTGACAGAGACGTGTTCACACTATCAGGCTCAGAGAAGACCGATGTTCAGGAGGTATTAAACCAAGTTATTGTGGACGGAGGGGGAAATAAAAACACTGAGGGTACTCTACCAATCAGAAACGTTCAGCCCTGCAGGCCCCGCCCTCCAAAGTTCCTGGATCTTTGGAAAGCATGGACTTTTCAGGGGAGATGAACTACCCAGGAACTAAAGTTAGACCCTGGATCCTGCTGTTGAAACACACCTTATGTGTTGCATTCAATTTCTTTTGGTGGTTAAATCCGGCGCCCATGTCCAGATCCGAAAGTCCTCAAAAGGGCGGCCCAGGTTTGAGTCCCACCTCTTGCCCTTTGTCATTCCAGACTCTCTCTCTTGGTTTCCTGCTCTCTCTCCGTCCTGTCCTCTCCCTCGAGGCCCAAACATAAACTTGAAGCTGAATGTTTTGGGATCAGCTCCAGGGTGACGGTGTTCTCTCTGTATGCCGACGATGCCCCGATGTTCTCGTCAGGTTAGATTCTTTAAATGTGACCTTCAGTAAAAAGAAAGGTTTCTTTCTCTATCTGATGAAAACTGTATTTTGCAGAGCGGCTGCAGATCTGTGTTACTTTCTAAATCCTGACTCTCAGCAGGAACAGCTCTCTCTGCTGTTTCCGCTCACCTGCCGGCAGCACACAGTCCTCTGCTGTCAGCACAGAGTCGCAGCGAAACAAAGCAGTGCTGCTGCAGACCGTCTGAAGACAGAGACAAGTGCTGATTCCTGTGTAACCCCCGGGAAACTCCCCAATACGACAGGAGTCCTTTATTAGAGGCACTCTGCTGGAGCAGAACGGCGGTCGGGGCTGGCAGAGATTTATGCCGGGCTCATAAAAAACATGTCCGACTGTGGAGCGAGGGAGCGTTCCAAACAACAAAAGCAACTGTGAAAACCTTTTTACAGGAACCCTCCCACAGATCCAGTTACCCTCACAGGTGGAAACATTTCCTTTGTGCATCAGAGTGGAGGTCAGAGCTCGGTGCAGGCTCGTCCACACTCACACACGGCGGGCTCCTCATCCTGCTGGAACCTGAATATTCAGAGAGCTGCACACAGAGCGCGCTCAGAAACGGCAGCCTGATCCAACCACTGAACGTTGTTTCAGGACATGCATGACACACGATGCACACAAACAACAGACCCTTTGAATCATGGAGCATGTCCATGACGGGCACAGAAGGAGGAGGTTGGTTGGTCATTACCAGCTGAAGGAAAGGATGGAGCGCTGAGAGCAGACTGCAGAGACACATCACTGTGAATAATCTGTGAATCACATCAGACCCATTCTCACCAGCTTTAAACTCATGTTTGAAACAAAGAGAACATTTCTCTCTGCACAGATCCACTCTGTCAGTATGTCAGTGTGTATTAACAGAGCTCGATGCTCATTGGTTAAACTGACTCATTCCATTGCACCTGCTCAATCCAGACTCTAAACATGACCCGGCCTTCGTACGATCCGATTCGAGGAAGACCAGAAACATCCACTTCTGATATAAAACCTTTAAAGTGCCGTCTTAAATCCTCCCATGCGTATCGGTCTCTCTGTCTCTAAACGGGATCTACATTTTCAAACATCATCCTGTGTTGAAGAAGTCTTAAAACCAAGCAGCAATCAGCCAGTGTTGATAAATGCAGTTCCTCAAGTGTCCACTAGAGGCTGTCTGCAAACGCTAAACAAACCTCATAAGGTTTCATATTAAAATGTCAAAATTACAGCAAAATTAAACATGCTTATAGTACGGTGGCCCTGAAGGACAAAATATTTAAAAGCGATACCATCACGATACAGCGATTCTGCAATAATCCATATATTGCAAGAAATATCATCCACGATACATCACGGTGTCTGTGGTGTTATTGACTGCACTGAATCCATTTACCAGGAATTACAAAACACTGCCAATCATTTTCACATGAACGACAGCCAAGTAAAACAGAGTATCTACTGCACATGTGGTCTAAGACAGCGGCCCTCAATAGGCCGCGGCCGCCTATTTGTGGCCCTCGAAGTGTTATTCCTTCACTCTGTTTTTGGTCGGGTCAGCATGTGTTTACCAGGACTTGTCTCCATGCCAACGATACGCAGACAGCATGTTACTTAGAGTTCACCGCTGCGAGTGCAATTTTTAAAGGTGACATATCATGCAAAATTGACTTTTTAATGGTTCTTTACCTGAAATATGTGTCCCTGTCTACAAACCCCCGAGAATGAAAAAAATCCATTCTGCCCCTGTTCTGATTTTCCACCTTTCTGTAAATGTGTGTGAAACCAGCCGTTTCAGACTTCCGTTTTTGTTACGTAACAACAATATCCGGTCTGTCACAGAGTCAGAGCTCGGAGCTTGTTCAGCCCATAGACTGTAAAATACAACTCAACCCCTCCTCCGTTTTTCATTCCCTGCACACATGTGTGCTAACAAGGAGCTTAGGAGGGAGGCATGCTAATTGTAGGCTGTCTTAATAAACACAAAGGTCGGTTTTACTCCCCACGTCTGCAGATTTGAAGATCTAGGGATGATTTATTTATCATGGATAAGTGCTAGCGCTAATAGCATAGCCACATAGCTATATGTTCATAGCTGTAGCTGTAGCTGTAGCTGTGTACCAAGAGACACGTCGACATACTGACAAATAAAACAACAAGAAACACTAAATCTGTGACCAATCCTTCATAAAAGGTCCTGCTGCCTTTCTGGCAGAGGTCGGTTTTACTCCCCACGTCTGCAGATTTGAAGATCTAGTGGATGATTTTTATTATCATGGATAAGTGCTAGCGCTAGTTAGCATAGCCACATAGCTACATGTTCGTAGCTGTGTACCAAGACACACGTCTACATACTGATAAATAAAACAACAAGAAACACTAAATCTGTGACCAATGGTTCAGAAAGGTCCTGCTGCAGGCGCCTCTCCGTCAGGATCAGATTCAGAGGGTTGAAGTAACGCGATCTGTGAGCAGCCGTGTATATTCAGCCAACATGTTAACATTAGATCAACGTGCTGGAGAGCCGAGGCACATCCACTTCCTGGGGGCGTGGTCAGAGAGAAAACAGAGTGTTCTGATGAGGAATGAAGAAGAGGACTTTTCAGGCAGACCAGAATCTGATTTCAAAGTGTTTTTTGAGCATAAACTTTAAAGACATGTTTTGGGGACCTCTTAGACCAATATGATGATGAAAAAAGCGTGATATGTCCCCTTTACTTCACTTTCGCTTTTGGAGCAGTTCGTAAATTGGCACTTTGGCCAGCTGTAGGACCCTAGAATGCACGAAAATGGCGTGTGTTAATTTCACTGCTGAAAAAATGAACTGTGCATGCGCCCGCTCGAGTGGCGCTTGGTGCAGCAGCTCTCTCTTGGTTGTTTCTTCTATCGTTTAGTTTCTCTTTGTATTTGGAGTCAGGACCTTAAGGACTCATTTGTTGGCCATGGACACCAAACTGACTACGTCTGCAGGGGTGTTTTAAACTGTTTTTGTTCCGTGTGTGTCCGGAGATCCTGTGTAACCATGGCTAACATTGTTTACATACGAGATCAGCTGTTAGCAGCCCGTAGCATGTCGGACTGCTATAACGATGCTAGGCCCGAAGTTCCCTGCGAGCTGAGTAGAAGGAGGCGAGGACGACGTGCTGGTACCGAGGTGCAAGCTAAGAAAAGCCCCATGGACCTGTCCTTCCACCCACCGTTATGGGGACTGTAAGATCTATCTACGATAAGGTGGACCAGCTAACCCAGCACCAGAGTAGCATCATGCTAACAGAGCTAACACCGGACACAAACGCCACATTGGAAGGATTTCACCTGCTGTGGGTGGACAGGATACAGGAGAGCAAGACTGAACTAACTGGTGAAGAAGACCAGCTCAGTCCTGGACCCTGTGGAGGTGGGGGCTGACAGGAGGATTATGGTCAAGCTGTCGTCTCTGATGGACATTTCTTTTTTAGATATATATTCTGATAGATTAGATATAATTGGACATAGAGTGGTCTAGACCTGCTCTGTTTGTAAAAGAGTCTTGAGATAACGTTTGTTGTGATTTGGCGCGATACAAATAAAGATTGATGATTGGACGGTGCATCTTTCACGTGTTTTTCTCTGCTGTTTGCTGATCCTCCACCTTGCACCTTTTTCTTCTTCTTCTTCTTCTTCTTCTTTCTTTCAAATAGTACTCTACCGCAGCATCCACTCTTATTCATGCTAAGCGCCATCATGTGGAGGCTTGAAGTAGTGACTCTGTAAATCAAAATTGTAGCAGGCTTTTGCGTGAATAACACGTTCATGAACGTAACGTAACTTTGAGGTTGGTTCTGATACTTTATTGAGTTTAAAGTCTCTGATAGTCGCTCTTTGTCGTGGTGTTTGATGTTAGAGAGCCTCTCCTCCACTGTAGAAAAATGAAGCCAAAAACTGCAGTTCCTGAAGTGTCCACTAGAGGCTGGCTGCAGAAGCTGAGAAATCTCTGTTAGGTTTCATATTAAAACGTTCATGGACGTCTTCCTGCATCCCCTGGAGTCGCCCCCTGCTGTCCATAAAGAGAATGCAGGTGTACGTCCCTTTAGGAACCCAGAGGTGACATCACTTCCTGTCTGATAGGACCTCCCCCTGCTGTCTCCTTCAGATGTTTTTAAAAAGCAGCCGGCTTCTTAAAGATCCGTCTCCATCATCCCTCCAGGATGGTTCAGAGCGATGATATCCTCTCTGAAACGCCGGGCTGGGAGAACAGGTGTGATGAAGCTGACGAGTCTGGAGCGTCTCATTTATCCAGCTTCACCTCCCGATGAGTCTCAGGAGGGTGGAGCTTCTCTCTGCAGAGAGAGAGAAAGAGAAAGCTCCGTCAGTCGTGTGTTTGGGATGTGAGTTATTATTCTGCACTCGAGTGTGTGAGGAGTGTGTGTGTCTTTATTCTGCAGCATAGAGTCATTAGAGACACACACTCAGTCACACACACACCTCGCACTCAGGCGTGTCAGTCTAATTAACATGTAGACGTCTTTATTAAGGTAATAGGCAGCCGGGCTCTTTCCTCATTACGGAGCGCTCGGGTTGAATCACTGTTTGGAATCACTTCACCTCTCTGCCAGCGATTAATCACGTCTGACGCCGTTACACATCTCATCTGATTACTTTTTTTCTTACCTGTCATTCTGCGGGGAGGAACCGAGGAGAGGTCAGCGAGGTGTCAGCGTAACGGCGGAGACTGAACAAGGAAGGGTTGAGGAGTTTGATGGTAATGTGTGGAGAGATGACGTGCAGGGGTCAGACTGAGACGGGGCAATTAAAACAAACAGGGACGAGGAGAAGAGACAACAAGGACGGGTCAGCGGGGCCGCCATGACAGCACACACAACACGAGGAGGGTCAAACAGGAGGCTGCCTCACCGGTGTTTACACATGTTTGGCAGAAAGTCTGCTGCTCCGTCACAGGGTTGATGCAGTGTGGACGTAATCACTCTAACTACAGCTCCCAGGATGCATTGGTAAAGGATATTTGAAACTTTGGAGCTGTTAATGTGTCATTCAGGGTCTAAATGGACAATTTAGGACCTGCAGCAGTGGAAACAGGCTGTCATGGCTGCAATGTAACACCATTTTGGGTCTTTTTCTTGTCTTTGGATACATTTCCACCAATAGTTCCGGCCCCAGAACTTCTTCCCCTGAACTAAAAGGTTCCTGGTCCCCCATTGTTGTCTGCATTTCGACCGAGGGCTGAAGTCCCGGTAGATTGTGTAAATCAGGCCAGTGACGTATGGAGAAAAAAAAGTAAATGCACTACACCACCAGACCAGTAGAGGGCAGTAAAACAAAGAGGAATGCCATTCATCACAGATGACACCATAGAAGCAGACGGACAGGAGGTATCATTATGAGCAACACAACAGTTAGCCTGTTAGCATGAAGAGACTCAGCTGGTCTGTTTTAGATGGTGCTATATTTCATCACAGATGGATTCACTGAATCAACACGTGAGAGGAGATAAGCGGTAGCAAAGACGTTTCAACACGGCTTTAAATCCTTTAGAACTCAAAAGCCGTGATCGCAGAGATCGGCCGGTGTTTTGGTTTTAAACAGCGACCCTGTTAACTGGAGACTCAAAAGATTGACAAAAAAAATTGACAGATATAATTTGACAAAAAAAAATTGACAAAAATATTTCTACACAAAAAATTGAAAAAAAAATATTAACAAAAAAATTGTTTTAAACAAAGGTTTTGAAAAAAAAAATTTGAAAAAAGATTTTTGAAAAAAAAAAAGATTTTGAAAAAAAAAATTTGAAAAAAGATTTTGAAAAAGAAAAAATGAATTTTTTGAAAAAAAAAAAAATGTTGACAAAAAAATTAGACAAAAACATTGACAAAAAAGTTGACCCGGAGCCTGTCGAAAAAATTAATTTTCCTCAAATATGAAATTGTGCTCCAAAAGCAGAAAAACATGAAAAAAAAAAGTGAAAATTTTGCTCCTGTGGTTAAAAACAATGTAAAAAGCAATTACTGGAATCAACACGTGAGAGGGAGATAAGCGCGAGTAGCAAGACGTTTCAACACTGCTTTAAAATCCTTTTGAACTCAAAAAGCCGTGATCGCAGAGATCGGCCGGTGTTTGGTTTAAAAGGCCGACCCTGTTACTGGAGACTCTCAGACCGATGCATCCCTCATAAACGTCTTTAGACATCATTAAATATCTGATGAGGATATTTTGGAAATCTTAATAAAAACTAAACTAGTTTGCATTCCAGGAACTCCCTCTGTGTTTCAACAGCTGTGTAAACTCCACAAACACTGACACGTTCAGCTGAAGGTCTCCAGTTTACAGGGTCACTTTTAAAACCGGAACACCGGGAGGAGAGACGCATTCACGGTGGGCTGAGAGAAGACTACTGTTACAAGCTGCTAAATCAAGAGAATCACAGCTTCTTCTTTTGAAAAGTACACACACATACAAAAAAGATAGAACAAATAAAAACTAATGACAGAAAGAGAAATCAAGAGAATCACAGATGTGTGTGATGTTATTGTGGACGGAGGGCGGAATTAAAACACTGAGGTTAATCTACCAATCAGACATGTTCATCATTGCAGGCCCCGCCCCCCTGAAAGTCCCGGAACCTTTGGAAAGTACCGTGGGGGAGATTATCTACCCCTGAACTAAATTTAGACCCTGGGTCCTCCAGTCCAAACGCAACTAGTTCTCAGGTAAAGTCCCTCCAGTTAAGAATCGCCTTTTATGCTGACATGATTTAGCCTCTGAGCTAAACCGGCACCCCTTTAAGCTCTTACATTTCGTCCCTGAGGGACTCAGGCTGCTGCAGAAAGGATCCCTCCAGAGAGGACCTTTATGTTAAGATGACTTTTAACCACAAACTGCTGTTACATCACTACCTTCAAAGCCGTCATTTTACTCCATATAACACTCCCAATGCTCGTAAAAGAAGACCAGATCTCCTCACACAAGACGGCTAACCTAGCTTACCTCGTCAAGGGGAGGGAGAGCGCCCAGCCTCCTTCCCCTGAAACAGACGCTAACCCCCGGCCAGGCAGCGCGATGGAGCTCGAGACAACCAGAGGACCATCACAGGAGGAAGCTTACACGATGCCTTTACTGACCTTGTAGAATCTCGCCCTGAAAACTAACACGTTACAATAAGACTCAAACTAAAACTGAAACTAATAAAACTCAACTATATCAACCTGGGAACAAACAGGTGCTCCAAACCTGTAATATCTGGAGCAGCTCTTTATCACCATCAGATCATGCCTGTTCAAATAACAGACGGTCCTCACACAGGGGGGAAAGTGCGACATTAGAATAAATGTGTTTCATGATAAAGGGTACAAACATCATGCAGTGTTTGCTCAGAGCTCCAGAAAGTCTTAAAAACGTTTCCTCGCCCGCTGCGTCCGTCTGAAGAGCGGAGGGAGGATCACTGCGGAGTGTTTATCTTCAGTCTGAGGAGGAAAAACCATTTCACCCCAACATTTCCCAACTGTGATGGAGGCCGACAGATGGAGAGGCCGACAGACGTTTAGATCTGCAGGCGGGAGAGCCAGACACACACATTCACACACACACACACACTCTGTGAATGTAGAAAACACACACACACACACACACACACACACAGTGGAGTTTGAGGAGGTGTGGTGGAGATGAGGGGATTTCCCTCCTTCTGCTGGAGATGTTGTCGTGTCTCATTATCCAGTTTGTATTCCAGAGAGGACTCAGTTTATCCCCCGTATGGACCCGCCTTTTAATGAGGAAGACTAAACGTGCAGGGGGGACACCGAAGGGTTAAACTGAGCCCAGCTAATCGGGACACGGGGAACACGGCGCTCTGCAGGATTTTTATCCTTTAACCAGAAAACAAAAGGAGTCAGAGGAACACATCTCCTGCCCGGCGGCCTCCAACTCTCCAACTCACTTTAGAGACGTACGTTGAAGAGTCGACACACGACGCTCGGTTGTGTGCGCTTTTTGGATGTCTGACTTCCTGTGCAGCTCATCCTGATGAGATCAGCATCCAACAGATCCTTCAAGATAGACCAGGCAGGTACTTAAGTCATCTAGTTTAGTGACACGCAGCAGCCTCCTCATGTTTCCACCTGCTGTGTGTCTCTCTGCTCCGCTCTCCATCACAGCCTCAGCACAGCTAACTGGTTTCTGGTTTCTGTGTTGGTGAATTCCCAGCGTGTGTTCGGTACAGTATCCATCATTTCTATGGAGTCAAGAAGCACCAAAGCTCGATCTCCAGACACATCTTCAACCCAGCGAGCAAAACAACACGAGGGACGGCGAGCAGCTGTAGAGGAAGTGAAGTGAAGATGGCGTTGGAAGTGAAATGTAGCGGTGGTGGACGCTGGTGTCGCCTGTGCACGGGACATCCCAGAGTTTTTGGGATGGGATAGCAGGAACGTGGACACCATTACAACCGAGGCGGTTTCAGGGCCGGTTCGGAGCCGGCGTTCAATTGAGAACCAGTTTTTCGTGTTTCAACTGCGAGTGAACCGGCTACCGACCGGGGAAACCGGTTCCAGAGCGGCTCTTTGCTGGTCTAGAACCGTGAACCGCTTACGTCAAGGGCGAGGGGCGGGGTTGCCGTGATCTAAAACACAAACCAAACGTGTTTCCTCCATCGTCCTGCAGCGATGAATTAAAAGAGACTAATGGATTCCAAGACAAAGCAGCGGGCGGCCGAGGAGACGAGCTGCCGTTGTCCTCCATCGTTGTTGTTGTGAGGGAAAGTTCACGCTAGGGCTGCTGGGAAAAGCGGTAAATCTGACGTCATGGTGTTCCTCTTCCACGGGCTCGAGGGGGTGGAGAAACAAACGGGCGCCGTGTTGGTTCACAAGTTCAACCAGCTCTGAACCAGCGTGAGAACCAGCCCAGAAATACAACCCGGGTCACGCTGGTCCAAAAGAGGAATCAGTGAGCTCCTGTTTCTTCCTGATCCATAAAAACAGGTGGAGTCAGAGAGTTCAGGGAAGCTGCTCAGAGAGAGAATCAAAGTGTCCCGTATATTCCAGATGAAGGAACCTCCACCGGTCCGTACATCACACGGCACCGGAGGATCTGCTTGCTGATTGGCTATCATGACAAGAATGATTCTCTGGAGGTCAGATTTTTGAACTCTTGAGAATTCCTTCTATTCACTCGTATTATTCGTGTCAATCGTGCCGTCTGTCTTTATTTCAGCGCTGTGCCGTGTGAACGAATTAAAACTGTTTCTGTACCAGGCTGTGAACATGTTAATACTGCTGTAACATTTTAACATGGGGCTCTATGGGGACGGACTCACTTTTGGGACCGGTCTCTAGTGGACATTTGAGGAACTGCAGTTTTTACTTTGCTGCTGGGAAAAGCGGTCACGTAAATCTGACCAATAATTATAATAATAATACATTTTATTTAGAAGCGCCTTTCAAAGCACTCAAGGTCACTTTACAGACAGATTAAAACACAATAAATAAAACAACATGATAAAATAAATAAAAACAACAAGCAGAGTAACACCAAGTTAAAAACCAAGCAGTGGAAATGAAGCAGGGAATGCAGTTTGAAACAGATGGGTTTTGAGTTTGGATTTGAAGAGGGGTAGTGAGTCAGAGTTTCTGATGTCTGGTGGGAGTGAGTTCCAGAGTTGGGGAGCAGAGCGACTGAAAGCTCTGAGACGGGCAGGGGGCACAGAGAGGTGGAGGGAGGAGGAAGACCTGAGGGAGCGAGAGGGGGTGACGATGTGGAGGAGATCAGACAGATACGGGGGGGGAGAGGTTGTTGACGCCATGACGTGCCTCTTCCACAGGCTCCAGCGGGCGGAGAAACTAACGGGTGCAAGCTCCGAACCAGCCTGAGCACCAGCCCGGAAATACAACCCGGTTCATGTCAAAAAGATGTACATGAGACTGCGACTGGGGGTACAGGGGCGGACTCGCATAGCTGGGGCCAAGAGGTTCAGCGCTGATGACGGACGCCTGTCTTTCAGCAGGAGTTTAAAAACCTCTGCAGAAGTCTCCTCGCTAACGCTCTGATGAGATGTCCACAGGAAGGAGTCACCGCGTGCAAATGTGCCGACGTGATTGCGTCTGTGTTTTTCAACAGGACAAATAAAAGACAAGAACAGAGAAGAAGTCTGCAGCGTTGGTAGAAATGTCCTCCACCACGTTGTAAACACCACAGCCTGATTTTAAAGTCCTGTCCTGCCTCCAGAGACTCAAACCCCCCCTACACCCCTGACCCCTTAGTCTGTCAGGGAAGACTCCACGCTGTGAGGGACGTGTGTGAACAACAAGCTGTGGTAGACTTCAGGTTAGAGCTCCATGTGAAAGAGGCTCCTCTCCTTGTTTCAGGTTGTCACATTAACACACTGACTGAAGGCAGAACGAGTCCTCGGACTCTGAAGTGTAATTCGGTGATATTTCAGCACACAGCTCCGTGTAATCCCTCTGCCTTCTCTGTTCCTGTCTCAGTCTGACCCTCCTGCCTCCGCAGCTCTCCTCCTCTCTCATTAGTCTTTTTATAATCTGGGCCGGTGTACGGGGACTGTTGATTATCACCGTGTGGATGACAAAGTGTCTTAACCTCCACTAAACACAGGATCAGACCGCTAAGCTGGGAGAGCAGCTCCAACACCTAACCTCGCCGAAGCCCGGCCGTTCCCCGGTAATCCGCCTGTAATTACAGCCTGATCTCTGCAGCACAGCTGATTGGAGAGGAGGCTAACAAACCTGTGAGAGAGCGTGTGTGTGTGTGTGTGTGTGTGTGTGTGTGTGTGTGTGTGTGTGTGTGTGTGTGATGTGCATTCATGGGTGGGTGTAACGAGCAGAAACACAAACAGGAGTAGGAGGTATTTTTTGGAGAGGAGTCGAGGCTGCGTCACACACCTGAGTGTTTTCTTTGTGTTGAGTTTGGAGTGTTAAAGGAAAACAAAGAGCACCAGTATTTGTGGAACATGACTCATGTGTGTGTCTATGTGTGTGTGTGTGTGTGTGTGCCCACTCAGGCAGGATGGTTTCAGTAAAGAGAGAGATCTTTTATTCTCAGAGCTGATGATGTGGAAGTAGAAACCTGCTGCTGGTCTACAGAATCTCCGTTTATATAAAGTCTAATTATCAGGTCTGATTCAGTCCGGTCCCCTTTGAGTGGGAAGGTGTTCAGTTTTGTTTGTTTGCTGCTGAAGCTGCTCTTCTTCCCCTCCTGCTGTGTGTCTCTCTGCTCCGCTCTCCATCACAGCCACGGCACACCTGACTGGTTGTTATCTTACTAAGGTTGTAGAATTCCTCTATCCTTTGATTCTTTTCAGTTCCACATGCTTTAAATCCATACAGTAACTAAAGTACCACAGCTTGTTGAAACACACATCTACAGTCACATTTTCAACCCTGTGAGCAAAAGAACACGAGGGGCGGCGAGCAGCTGTAGTCGATCGACATTGAGAAGTTAAATCTAGTAGTGGAATTTCTAAATGTTTCCTTGCATCCACACAGATGCTTGGTAAGGCGCTGGATTTTTTGTGTTTGCTGCCGAAGCTTCACTTCTTCCCTCCTGCTGTGTGTCACTCTGCTCTGCTCTCCATCACAGCCGCGGCACACCTAACTCTTCACATCTACAGGTCAGCAAATACTAACGTTGACGATGATCGACGCCCGATAACTGCCGATTGTCGTGGAATTTTCATAATCTTATATATGCGTATGTAAGAATGTTTAACTATTGTATTCTTTCAGTCTAAATGTCATGTTTAGAGTAACTTCATTCCTATGTCATCTGTTACGGGCGAGATCGTGTCAGGGTAGTAGTCAAGGTCTCTCCCCCTGCTCCTGTCTTTATCTATGTGTTATGGCCGACTTACTGTCTCCAGAACTAGAGCACAGGTCTTCTTCCCACTTGTTGTGTTCCTATTGTCCAAACATGGTTATCTAACTTTAGTGTCGTCTTCAGAGGAAATAAATACCATGCCAAGGGTTTTGTCTGTCAGAACTGACTTGGCATTGCACTGCACTCTCCTGCCTGTGTACTGTTATGTTATTTCTCCTTGGCCAAGTTCTACATAAACTATTTCAACGTAAGCCGTCAGAGTCTCCTGAGTCTTCTGTGTCCAGTGTCCAGTTTGTTGCTGAATTCCATCACACCGATCACATTTGGAAGAATATTACGTGAAGGGCGCTGGTGGCCTAGCGGTTTTAGCGCCCCACATTACAGAGGCCACAGTCCTCGTTGCAGAGGTCGCCGGTTCGATTCCCGGCCGGTCGACCCATCTCCTGCATGTCTTCCCCCGCTCTCTACTCCCCACATTTCCTGCCTCTCTTCAGCTGTCCTGTACAATAAAGGCAAAAAGGCCAAAAATATAACTTTAAAAAACAAAAAAGAATATTACGTGGACCCTGGAGGATAATTCAGAGGAAAACAATCTGATTTATTTAGTCTCTCGTGACAATAACGGTTGAAGAATGTGGGACTGTGGAGGTTTGGCTGTCAGAAAGGGAGGTGGGCTCACCTGGTCAATGCCGATGTGAATTGGGGACAAGGAGTGGCTAACTTCATGAATAGAAGGGAGAGCAGGTCAGAGACGCCCAGAGAGATGCCATCATGAGACTTTGAGAGGACCGTCGCCAAAGATCCCTTCTTGTTGCTAAGTTCTGTTTTGAGTTGTGTCCCCCTCTTAAAGGAACTGAAGTCAGAGTAAAAAGGGACGCCGATGAGTCGTAGGTGGGGGGCCGAGGCTAGAACAGAGTTTGAGAGGTTCCTGTTTCCTGGAGCCGAATCAGAATATACATGCACGGGCATCCAAGACTCTAAGGCCCTGACAGAAACGAGTCTCTCAGGTGGTGTTGTTGTTGTGAGCGATCAGTTTTTGATGCTGTGGTGTTGAAACAGGCGAGGCTAACTATTCACCGTCACAAACTTTAACTACCTCCATGTGCAGCATATCTATCACTGCTGACAGGACTTTCCCCCTGAAGGTGTTGGTGTCCCGTTTGTAGAGCAAAGGTCAGTTATTGGTTCTTAACATAACGAACCCAAACCATCATCTTATTGAAGTGGTCTTGTGTCCAAACTGAACCAAACTGTGATGGTTCCTGAACCTCTGACGGGTCTATCTGGAGGATCTGCAGTTTACTCGTGTGGTCAGAACAGCTGTTAATCTGTCGTCTAGATAAGAGGACAGGTTCCGATGTTACACGCCTGTTAACGAGACAAAGACGGCCCTCTAAAGGAAACTGCTCCTCGTTTGGAGGCTTCATCAGAGGTTTATCTGAAGCAGATCAGACAGAGCTGATGATTATTACTCCCCTGATTTCCTCAGACAGTCTGAACATCTCAGATGTGAGAGTTTGACTCGAGAGGAACACGCTGCTGTCCGTCTTCAGACCCATTTGTACTCGCAGTCTGTTTAATTGACGAGTTCTTCCCTCTCGCGTCGCTCCGTCTCGACCTCCTCCATCAAAGTGATCTATAAACAGCGAGGTAAACCTGCGTGTTGCCTGGTTACTAATCACTCTGCATAATTTAGGACTTCCTCATCACTAATTCAGCAGCCAGGCTCAATAACAGGCGTCGGCTGCAGACTCTTTCTGCTCATATTGTTTTTATAATCTATATTCATTACCGCAGGCCCATTCAGAGCAGCTCGCAGCGCGGGGAGAGTTCAGGTTTAACATTTTACACACAACGCCCCGCGCTCACACTCAGAGTGACGATGAGGGAAGGAGTCAGAGAACACAAAGTAACTCCTCTCCAATCCGCTCTCTGGAACTTTGGCTTCAAAAGTTTGGAGATGACACTCCGTACATATTCTCCAATCTCTACTTCCTCATGTTCTGGAGCTTTATATCCAAACTCTAATGTTTCCAGAGAAGAAGTCAAAGAGCCAGACTGTCATCTTGGCCGTGATTGGTGCGTCTGTGGGTGAATTAAAGGCTTTGGGTATTCTTATCTGTATCCACATTCAGCACCAGAGATGTCTCATACCAGTCAAACGCCAACACGGACTCCTAAAGTGAAGACTAATCCAGCTCTGCAACAAGCATGTTGGACTCCCATGGTGCATTGCAGTCTTATCCCCCCCCCCCCCTCCCTGTTAGCTGGCAGTGAAGCCTCCGTCGATAAATCACGGTGTTTGCAGACGGGTGGAGGCTGCCGATAGTCCGTTTAGGTCTGCTAATGGTGACGGATGAGAGTGAGGCTGCTGAGCGGAGGAGAGGTGAGGAGGGTTTCATGTTAACGGGTTCCTCTAAACGTCTGAAACTGGGACTGATGGAGGAGGGACCGGGTCTGAAACTGTGACATGACGGAGGAGGGACCGGGTCTAAAAGTGTGACATGACGGAGGAGGGACCGGGTCTAAAAGTGGGACTGATGGAGGAGGGACTGGGTCTGAAACTGGGACTGACGGAGGAGGGACCGGGTCTGAAACTGGGACTGACGGAGGAGGGACCGGGTCTAAAACTGTGACATGACGGAGGAGGGACCGGGTCTGAAACTGTGACATGACGGAGGAGGGACCAGGTCTGAAACTGGGACTGACGGAGGAGGGACCGGGTCTAAAAGTGGGACTGACGGAGGAGGGACCGGGTCTGAAACTGGGACTGACGGAGGAGGGACCGGGTCTGAAACTGTGACATGACGGAGGAGGGACTGGGTCTAAAAGTGGGACTGATGGAGGAGGGACTGGGTCTGAAACTGGGACTGACGGAGGAGGGACCGGGTCTAAAACTGGGACTGACAGAGGAGGGACCGGGTCTAAAACCGGGACTGACGGAGGAGGGACCGGGTCTGAAACTGGGACTGATGGAGGAGGGACCGGGTCTGAAACTGGGACATGACGGAGGAGGGACCAGGTCTAAAACTGGGACTGACGGAGGAGGGACTGGGTCTGAAACTGGGACTGATGGAGGAGGGACCGGGTCTGTAACTGGGACTGACGGAGGAGGGACCAGGTCTAAAACTGGGACTGACAGAGGAGGGACCGGGTCTGTAACTGGGACTGACGGAGGAGGGACCGGGTCTGTAACGTGGACTGACGGAGGAGGGACCGGGTCTGTAACGTGGACTGACGGAGGAGGGACCGGGTCTAAAACTGGGACTGACAGAGGAGGGACCGGGTCTGTCCTCCAACGACTGCATGAGTCTGTCTTTAAAATGAAGTCCAGAACACAGGACTGATTAGACCATGTGAAAACCCAAACAGAGGTCCATTGCTGTCTCATGATCCTTTAAGGACGCCCCCCTAAAAGTTTGATCTAGATCCAAATACGCTGAAGACGCCGACACACTGTCAAACATTTAAACTTTACTTTAAGGTCTTAACGAAGGTAAGAGTAAACAAGATCTGACGCAAGAGGGTTAGGGTTTAGATTCAGGTTTTAGGGTCATGGTTTAGGGACTAGGGTTAGGTTTAGGGTTAGGGATTAGAGTTATGGTTTAGGTTTTAGGGTCATGGTTTAGGGACTAGGGTTAGGGTACTGGGTTAGGTTTAAGGGGTCACGATTAGGGTTATGGTTAAGTTATTTGGGTTATAGTTTAGGCACTAGGGTTAGGTTTATCTGTTAGGGGTTAGAGGTTAAGGGTTAGGGTTTAGGGACTAGGGTTAGGTTTAGGTTTAGGGTTATTGTTAAGGGTGGGGGGTTAGGGTTTGGGGTTAGGTGTAAGGGGTCACGATTAGTGTTATAGTTTAGGGACTAGGGTTAGGGTTATCCGTTAGTGTTAAGGGGTTAGAGTTTAAGGGTTAGGGTTTAGTTTTAGGGTCATGGTTAGGGTTAGGGTTTTGGGACTAGGGTTGGATTGAGGCTTTGGATTTAGGGTTAGGTTTAGAGTTATTGTTAAGAGGTTAGGGCTTAGGGTCAAGGGGTAAGAGTTTAGGTTTATTGTTAAGGGGTTGGGGGTTAGGGTTCAGGGGTCAGGATTAAGGTTATGGTTAAGCATTTAGGGTTAGAGTTAAGGTTTACAGTTTGAGTTTAGGGTGTAGGGTTAAGATTTAGGGGTTAAATTTAGGGTTTAGGGTTTAGGAGTTAGCGTGTAGGGTTAGGGTTTAGGGTTTAAAATCCAGTTGAAAGTCACGGAGCGTGTCTGTATCAGTTCATTGTTTAAAACGTGTTCTCACACATAAACCAGCCTGTAGTGGTTTATCTACGGACCCTGTCCCTAAAAACTGATCTTCCTCAGAGGTTTAAAGAGAATCTGAAAATGTTGAACCACTTCAGACCGACAGGGGAAAGTCCTAACGTGAAAGCAGCTCACTAAAGAAGGATTTCATGGATATGGAGCGTCTTTAAAGGAAACCAAAGAGAAATGTGAAACAGGCCGAGGCTAGAATAACGTGTGAGCCAGGTGAAAAGGATAAGTGGATGGAGGGATGAAGCAGGAAGTGAGAGACGGGTGATGGACTGCAGTGCGAAGCGGAGAGCTGGAATGAAAGAGTGCAGGTGAAATTAAAGGAGACAAAAGGAGCGATGGTGGAAATGTGGAGGAGAAACGAATTAGGTGAGAAGAAGGAAGGAGCTGAGCGGGGAGGAAAGGAGTGGGAGGAGGGAGGAAAGAGTAATGGTGAGAGCGCGAGGAAAGAAGGGAGGGAAAAGCGATAGAGTAAGAGAGGACAGACGGTGCGGCCGGGAGAGCGAGTGATGGGAAGACGACAATGAAAGATACAAGCATAATGAAAAATGAGAGCGAATCAGAACCAGAGTTTGAGGAATGGTAAATGAAAATGTTTGAAGCGGAGGAGCGAGCGAGGGAATGTAAATCACTGAAACGAATGCATATTAAATAACAGCACAATCAACACAAGTTTCACTTCTACTCCATCACTTCTTCTCCAACTGTACGAGCTGCATCACTCACTTCCTCTCACTCGGTCCTCTGGGGTTTGTTCGGGGGTCCTCTGGACTCTGGACCGTTTGGACTCCAACAGTTTTTGGTGTTTGGAGCTGATTCAGTCCGATTCTTTCTGGTGCTGGGATCACATATTTAGGTTTAATCACAGGTTCCTGTTTTCTGTCTTTGGTTCAGTATCCTCAGAGACCCTGGTCCAGTTTCCTGATCCTGTCTATTATTTCAGGAGGTTTTATTGTGGTGTAGAATTTTCATGAATTTAGCTCCAGATTCTTCAGATCTGTGCAGACTGGGTACGAAGGGAAGAAGATATTAGCCTCTAACGGTCTTTAGTGTGCTAAGGTAGTCACATGGAGTCGTCAGAAGAGTCGTTGACTGAGTTCCTGACAGTCATAAGCCAGGTTCCCTACAGTCATGAGTTCCTGTTGCCGTGGCGAATTCACTAATCTAAAGTCCCAGAAATGTGCAGGAGAAGATGATTTCCCAAGAACCAGATGTTTTCTCAGTTTGTCCTTAAAGGGGTTCATGAGAGTTGGCCGAACATGCGTGTCCCAGTTATACAATATGTTGACAGGATGCGAGAAGGGAGCCAAGTATGAAGCAAGACCTCCATGTCGGAGGTTGTCGCCATGGTAACCATCAGGGTAAAACAATGACGTCGTTGGGAGGCCATAAAAGCAAAGGAAAGGATTCTTTTGGGGTTCTTCTTGGGTCTGGGTCCGTCTGTCTGTCTGTCCAGGATGATCAGAGATGCTGTATCTTCATTAAACCCTCAAAGGCTGCAAGTTGATTCTGTCTTCCTGTTACTTAATTAACATCAGGAAGTTTCTCAACACTGTCAGTTCTTAGCCGAGGGCCTGACAGTGGTTCAGGAATTTCCTGACGGTCGTTAGCCTGGTTCCTGAGAGTCGTTATCTTAGTTCCTGACAGACGTTAGCTTAGTTCCTGATGGTCATTAGCTTAGTTCCTGATGGTCGTTAGCTTAGTTCCTGATGGTCGTTAGCTTAGTTCCTGATGGTCGTTAGCTTAGTTCCTGATGGTCGTTAGCTTAGTTCCTGACAGACGTTAGCTTAGTTCCTGATGGTCATTAGCTTAGTTCCTGATGGTCGTTAGCTCAGTTCCTGATGGTCGTTAGCTTAGTTCCTGATGGTCGTTAGCTTAGTTCCTGAGAATCTTTAGCCTAGTTCCTGACGGTCGTTAGCCTAGTTCCTGACAGATGTTAGTGTGCTAGGGCAGTCACATGGGGTCGTAAGTAGATTCGTTAGCTTAGTTCCTGACAGGCGTTAGCTTAGTTCCTGACAGGCGTTAGACTAGTTCCTGACAGACGTTAGACTAGTTCCTGACAGACGTTAGCTTAGTCCCTGACAGACATTAGCTTAGTTCCTGACAGACATTAGCTTAGTTCCTGACAGCTGTTGGTGTGCAAAGGCAGTCACATGGGGTCATAAGTAGATTCCTTGACTAAGTTTCTGCCAGTGGTTGAGGACTTTCCTGACAGTCGCAGCCCAGTTCCTGAGGGTCGTTAGCCTAGTTCCTGAGAGTCGTTAGCCTAGTTCCTGAGAGTCGTTAGCCTAGTTCCTGAGAGTCGTTAGCCTAGTTCCTGAGAGTCGTTAGCCTAGTTCCTGAGAGTCCTTAGCCTAGTTCCTGAGAGTCGTTAGCCTAGTTCCTGAGAGTCCTTAGCCTAGTTCCTGAGAGTCGTTAGCCTAGTTCCTGAGAGTCGTTAGCCTAGTTCCTGAGAGTCGTTAGCCTGAGAGTCGTTAGCCTAGTTCCTGGGAGTCGTTAGCCTAGTTCCTGAGAGTCGTTAGCCTGAGAGTCGTTAGCCTAGTTCCTGAGAGTCGTTAGCCTAGTTCCTGAGAGTCGTTAGCCTAGTTCCTGAGAGTTGTTAGTCTAGTTCCTGAGAGTCGTTAGCCTGAGAGTCGTTAGCCTAGTTCCTGAGAGTCGTTAGCCTAGTTCCTGAGAGTCGTTAGCCTAGTTCCTGAGAGTTGTTAGTCTAGTTCCTGAGAGTCGTTAGCCTAGTTCCTGAGAGTTGTTAGTCTAGTTCTTTACATTTGTTAGCCTAGTTCCTTGTTTCTGGTTCGTTTTGAACACACGTATTATTTCAACCAAGACATGTGAACCTGCTCCTGGACTCAAAGTCAAATAGTTGTTTTTTTAACCGACTTTATTGAATATTATCTTTGTTTTGATCCCACTTTAGTGCAACACTCTCTTGGTTTTTATTATAATGTTGTTCGACATTTTGCACCCTTTTATGCTCAGCTCGGTGCACATGGAGGTGTTGAAGCTCTGGTCTGGGCACATGGAGGTGTTGAAGCTCTGGTCTGGGCACATGGAGGTGTTGAAGCTCTGGTCTGGGCACATGGAGGTGTTGAAGCTCTGGTCTGGGCACATGGAGGTGTTGAAGCTCTGGTCTGGGCACATGGAGGTGTTGAAGCTCTGGTCTGGGCACATGGAGGTGTTGAAGCTCTGGTCTGGGCACATGGAGGTGTTGAAGCTCTGGTCTGGGCACATGGAGGTGTTGAAGCTCTGGTCTGGGCACATGGAGGTGTTGAAGCTCTGGTCTGGGCACATGGAGGTGTTGAAGCTCTGGTCTGGGCACATGGAGGTGTTGAAGCTCTGGTCTGGGCACATGGAGGTGTTGAAGCTCTGGTCTGGTCCAGGTGTTTTCAGAACTCTGACATTCAGCGACAACAACATGAGAAAACACTTTAGGACTCTGAGTGGAGTTTTCTCACTTGTGTTAGCCAATTTTAGTCTGCTATCCTCTCGGGCCGTCACCTAGTTCGGTCTGACATTCCCAGGAACGTGGGCGTTTTGACCTTTCTGGTCTAGTGCTCTCTTGGGTCGAATCCCAGTTTGGTCCACCCTGCTTCTTGTTATTTTTGGTAACCTTTCTCCGGCTCCGTCCCAGTTGGTCTTTGAACTCTCTGATGTTTGGTGCAGTATTCTCTGGAGCTCATTTAAATATGGTCTGATGTTGGGGCCC